>NC_058519.1:320948136-321150636 GCF_904849725.1 Hordeum vulgare subsp. vulgare | reverse complement strand
TTTCTCTTCTCCTATAGTTATCTAGGGTTCCACCTAAATGACATAATTAGCTTAGTTAGCTCCAAAATGGCCTATTTAATAAAAAATGACTTATACTTAGCTAATTATCCTCGAAATGACATAATTAGCTCCAAAAAGGCATTCTTAGCCAATTTAGCCCGAAGAAGGGGACAAGAATAGAAAAAGAGGAAAATGAAAGCAAGGAAGAGGAAAAAGGAGAAGAAGGAGGAGAGGAATGAGGAGAAGAAGAAGGGGACAAACGGATAAGAAGAAGAAGGAGAAGAAGGAGAAGAAGAAGGAGAAGAAGAAGGAGAAGGAGCTCCCGCTCCTTCTTCTCCTTCTTCTCCTTCTTCTCCTTCTCCTCTTCCTTCTCCTTCTCCTCCTCCTCCTCTTCCTCCTTTTTCTTCTTCTTCTCCTCTTCCTTCTCCTCCTCCTTCTTTTACTTCTTCTTCTCTTTCTCTTCATCTATAGTTAGCTAGGGTTCCACCTAAATGTCATAATTAGCTTAGTTAGCTCGAAAATGGCCTATTTAATAAAAAATGACCTATACTTAGCTAATTATCCTCGAAATGACATAATTAGCTCCAAAAAGGCATTCTTAGCCAATTTAGCCCGAAGAAGGGGACAAGAATAGAAAAAGAGGAAAATGAAAGCAAGGAAGAGGAAAGAGGAGAAGAAGAAGGAGGAGAGGGAGGAGGAGAAGAAGAAGGGGACCAAAGGATAAGAAGAAGAAGGAGAAGAAGAAGGAGAAGAAGAAGGGGAAGGAGCGGGAGAAGGAGCTCCCGCTCCTTCTCCTTCTTCTTCTCGTTCTTCTTCTCCTTCTTCTCCTTCTTCTCCTTATCCTCTTCCTTCTCCTTCTCCTCCTCCTCCTCCTCCTTTTTCTTCTTCTTCTCCTCTTCCTTCTCCTTCTCCTCCTCCTCCTCCTTCTTTTACTTCTTCTTCTCTTTCTCTTCTCCTATAGTTAGCTAGGGTTCCACCTAAATGACATAATTAGCTTAGTTAGCTCCAAAATGGCCTATTTAATAAAAAATGACCTATACTTAGCTAATTATCCTCGAAATGACATAATTAGCTCCAAAAAGGAATTCTTAGCCAATTTAGCCCGAAGAAGGGGACAAGAAGAGAAAAAGAGGAAAATGAAAGCAAGGAAGAGGAAAAAGGAGAAGAAGGAGGAGAAGAAGGAGGAGAAGAAGAAGGGGACAAAAGGATAAGAAGAAGAAGGAGAAGAAGAAGAAGGAGAAGGAGCTCCCGCTCCTTCTCCTTCTTCTTCTCCTTCTTCTCCTTCTTCTTCTCCTTCTTCTCCTTCTTCTCCTTCTCCTCTTCCTTCTCCTTCTCCTCCTCCTCCTCCTCCTCCTTTTTCTTCTTCTTCTCCTCTTCCTTCTCCTCCTCCTTCTTTTACTTCTTCTTCTCTTTCTCTTCTCCTATAGTTAGCTAGGGTTCCACCTAAATGACATAATTAGCTTAGTTAGCTCCAAAATGGCCTATTTAATAAAAAATGACCTATACTTAGCTAATTATCCTCGAAATGACATAATTAGCTCCAAAAAGGCATTCTTAGCCAATTTAGCCCGAAGAAGGGGACAAGAATAGAAAAAGAGGAAAATGAAAGCAAGGAAGAGGAAAAAGGAGAAGAAGAAGGAGGAGTGGGAGGAGGAGAAGAAGAAGGGGACAAAAGGATAAGAAGAAGAAGGAGAAGAAGGAGAAGAAGAAGGAGAAGGAGCTCACGCTCCTTCTCCTTCTTCTTCTCCTTATTCTTCTCCTTCTTCTCCTTCTCCTCTTCCTTCTCCTTCTCCTTCTTCTCCTTCTCCTCTTCCTTCTCCTTCTCCTCCTCCTCCTCCTCCTTTTTCTTCTTCTTCTCCTCTTCCTTCTCCTTCTCCTCTTCCTTCTCCTTCTCCTCCTTCTCCTCCTCCTCCTCCTTCTTTTACTTCTTCTTCTCTTTCTCTTCTCCTATAGTTAGCTAGGGTTCCACCTAAATGACATAATTAGCTTAGTTAGCTCCTAAATGGTCTATACTTAGCTAATTTCTCTCCGAAATAACCTATATATACACTACTTCATCTAGTATTATTTTTCTAACTTTCTTATTTGTCATTTTGCAGATTACCTTCACTTCACGGGAAGCTTGGTTGATGGAATGCTTGTAGATGATTTCTTGTACCATGTGTTGTATTGAAACTATTGTAGTATATGAATATATGAAACTTTGTATGCACGTGGATGAAACTAGTGTAATATATGGTTTGGTACGGATGTAACTTCCATAATATGTATGCACTATGGATGAGAGTTATTTTAATATGGTTATGAGTACGGAAAGATATTTATTTATGTCAAATATATATATATCCTGATTATTGTTAAAAATGCTGGATATAACAAAAAACAAATAAAAAAGGGGCTGGTTCCCCTCTTTGCCATCTGCCCCCACATGGCAAAGGGGGGGAGGCAGACGGCAAAGGGGGGAATCTGCCCCCCTCTCTCCCCTCTTTGCCGTCTGCCCCCGCATGGCAAAGGGGGGGAGGCAGACGGCAAAGGGCGGAATATGCCCCCCTCTCTCCCCTCTTTGCCGTCTGCCCCGACATGGCAAAGGGGGGGAGGCAGACGGCAAAGGGGGGAATCTGCCCCCCTCTCTCCCCTCTTAGCCGTCTGCCCCCGCATGGCAAAGGGGGGAGGAAGACGGCAAAGGGGGGAATCTGCCCCCCCCTCTCTCCCCTCTTTGCCGTCTGCCACCACATGGCAAAGGGGGGAGGCAGACGGCAAAGGGGGGAGGCCTGCCGTTAACACTTAATGGGGACGTTGCAATATATGTCGTCCCACTTATTTTGCCGTCTGCCCCCTCATGGCAAAGATTCTTTGCCGTCCGCTTTGTGAAAGCAGACGGCAAAGAGCCTCTTCACCGGATTTTTTTACTGTCTACTTTGCCGTCTGCTGACCGACGGCAAAGCCTTTGCCGTCCGTGGTAGCCCCCTTTGCCGTCCGCCTTGGCAGACGGCAAATTTCTGAATTTCAGTAGTGATTGATTTCATAACAAACAGAGTAACACCTTAAGCAAGATGACATGATGTAGAGGGATAAATTCATGCAATAGATATAAACCCCATCTTTTTACCCTTGATGTCAACAACACGATACGTGCCTCGCTACCCCTTCTGTCACTGGTTGAGGACACCGCACGGTATGAACCCAAAACCAAGCACTTCTCCCATTGGAAGAATTATAGATCAAGTTGGCCAAACGAAACCCACAACTCGAAGAGAATTACAAGGATATGAAATCATGCATATAAGAGATTAGAGGAAACTCAAATAATATTCATAGATAATCTGATCATAAATCGACAAATCATTGGATCTCGAGAAACACACCGCAAAAGAAGATTACATCGGATAGATCTCCATGAAGATCATGGAGAACTTTGTATTGAAAATCCAAGAGAGAGAAGAAGCCATCTAGCTACTAGCTATGGACCCGAAGGTCTGTGGTGAACTACCCATGCATCATCGGAGAGGCAATGGTGTTGATGAAGAAGCCCTCCATGTCTGAATCCCCCTCCGGTAGGGCACCAGAATGGTCCCTAGATGAGATCTTGTGGAGACAGAAGCTTGTGACAGCGGAAAAGTATTTTCGTGGCTCTCTCTCGCAGTTCTGGATTTTTAGAGAATTTATAGGCAGCAGAAGTAGGGCAAAGGAGCCACAGGGGGCCCACAAGCCTGCTAGGCGCGCCCCCCAGGCCGCGGCTAGGGGGCTGGTGATCTCCCCCGAGGTACTTTGCCTTGGTTCTCAAGTCCCTTGTGTATCTTCTGTTATGGAAAAAATCATTCTGCGGGTTTTATTCCGTTTGAACTCCGTTCAATATTCTTCTCCAAAAAAGGTCAAAAACACGGAAAAAACAGAAACTGGCACTTGGCACTGAGTTAATAGGTTAGTCCCAAAAAAGATATAAAATAGCATATTCATGCATACGAAACATCCAAAGTTGACAAAATAATATCATGGAACCATCAAAAATTATAGATACGTTGGAGACATATCAAGCATCCCCAAGCTTAACTCCTGCTCGTCCTCGAGTAAGGAAGTGATAAAGACTGAATTTTTGATGTGGAATGCTACCTAACATTTTTGTCCTTTGTAACTTCTTTCTTGTGGCATGAATGTTCAGATCCGTAAGATTCAAAACAATAGTTTACTATTGACATGAAAACAATAATACTTCAAGCAAACTAGCAAGGTAATCATGAACTTTTGAAATAACAAGGCAAAAGAAAGTTATCCCTATGAAATCATATAGTCTGGCTATGCTCCATCATCCCCACACAACGAATTTAAATCATGCACAACCCCGGTATTTGCCAAGTAATTGTTTTCGCACTCTTACTTTCTCAAACTTTTGCAACTCTCACGCAATACATGAGCGTGAGCCATGGATATAGCACTATAGGTGGAATAGAGTGTGGTGGAGGTTGTGAGGCAAAAAGGAGGAGATGGTCACATCGACTCGGCGTATCAACGGGCTATGGAGATGCCCATCAATAGATATCAATGTGAATGAGTAGGGATTACCATGCAACGGATGCACTTAGAGCTATAAGTGTGTGACAGCTCAAAAGGAGAACTAGTGGGTGTGCACCCAACTTGCTTGGTCACGAAGACCTAGGGCAACTTTGAGGAAGCCCATCATTGGAATATACAAGCCAAGTTATATAATGAAAATTCCCACTAGTAAATTGAAGTGTCAAAACAAGAGACTCTCAATCATGAAGAACATGGTGCTATTGTGAAGCACAAGTGTGGAAAAAGATAGTAGCATTGCCCCTTCTCTCTTTTTCTCTCATTTTTTTTGTTTGGGCTCTTTGGCCTCTTTTCATTTTTTTTGGATGGGCAACTTTGGCCTCTTTTTTATTTCCTCACATGGGACAATGCTCTAATAATGATGATCATCACACTTTTATTTACTCACAACTCAATACTTAGAGCAATGATGATTCTATAGGAAATGCCTCCGGAAGTGTACCGGGATGTGCAACGATCTAGCTTAGAGTACGACATTGAAACATCTCGCTAGCTATCTGCGATCATGCAATGGCAATTTGTAAGTGACGGCACAAGTCATGAGACGGAATGGTGGGAGTTGCATGGCAATATATCTCGGAATGGCTATGAAAATGCCATAATAGGTAGGTATGGTGGCTATTTTGAGAAAGGTATATGGTGGGTTTGTGTACCGGCGAAAGTTGCGAGGCACTAGAGAGGCTAGAAATGGTGGAAGGTGAAAGTGAATCTATACCATGGACTCACATTACTCATGAAGAACTCATATACTTATTGCGAAAGTTTTATTAGTAATCGAAACGAAGTGCTAAACGCATACTCCTAGGGGAAGGGTTGATAGGTGTTAACCATCGCGCGATCCCGACCGCCACACAAAGGATGACAATCAATAAATCAATTATGCTCCGACTTCCTAACATAGCGGTTCACCATATGTGCGTGCTACGGGAATCACTAACTTCAACACAAGTATTTCCAGATTCACAACACCCTACTAACATAACTCTAATACTACCAAATCCATATCTCAAAACTTAACTGTTAGGAATTAAACTTCTCTTACTAATCAATGCACTTGAATATGGAAGTTTTTATTATATCCTCTTTGGATGCCTATCATCTTTGGGACTACTTTCATAGCACGAGCCAATTACCAAGTTACTTAGAGAGAGCACTCTCAAAAAGATAAAAGTGAAGATCGAGAGTTTTTATTTCTTCAAAATATGACACCTCCATGCTCTAAAAAGATCTAAGTGAAGCACTTAGAGCAAAGTTATCTAGATCAAAAGATATAAGTGAAGCACATGCGAGCTAAATTGCCTAACTCAAAAGATATAAGTGAAGCTCAATTAGTATTCTAGCAAATTCACGATGAGTGCATGTCTCTCTCAAAAAGGTGTGCAGCAAGGATGATTGCGACAAAACAAAAAGAAGAGACTCCTATAATACACGACGCTCCAAGAAAAAAACATATCATGTGGTGAATAAAAATTTGGCTCCAAGTGACGTTACCGATGGATTGAAGACGAAAGAGGGGATGCCTTCCCGAGGCATCCCCAAACTTAGGCTTTTTGGTGTCCTTGAATTTGGCTTGGGATGCCTTGGGCATCCCCAAGCTTGATCTCTTTCCACTCTTTATCCCATTGTCCATGAGAACATCAGCCAAAACTTGAAAACTTCACAACACAAAACTTACACAGAAACTCGTGATATCATTAGCATAAGAAAACAAACTACCAACTCTTTAGGTACTGTAGTAAACTTGATTTCTAGATATATTGATGTTAGATTACTCTATTCTCACTTTTCCATGGTTAGTACCCCCCGATACTATCCATAGTTTCATCAAAATAAGTAATCAACACAACAAAAATAGAATCTGTCAAAAACAAACCAGTCTGTAGCAATCTGTATACTTCGTATACTTATGGTATCCAAAAAATTCTGAAACATTATGACAATTAGGGAAATTTTCATATCAACCATCAGAAAAAATAATCAACTCAAAATCTCTTTCTGGATAGGAATTAAAAATAATTCCGTGAGCGCAAAGTTTCTACCTTTTTTAGCAAGATCAAACAACCATCACCAAAACTAGTCATAAAGGTTTTACTTGGATCAAACACAAAAAGAAACACAAAAAACACAATCATAACAGAATTATGATGGTGTGGACACAACAAAATAGAAAGCAAAAGGAAAAAAGACTTCATTGGGTTGCCTCCCAACAAACGCTATCGTTTAACGCCCTTAGCTAGGCATAAGGCGATAGAATCAAGTATCGTCATCTTTGGTGCTCAAACAATAAGTAGCCCTCATCATGGATTCATAAGGCAATCTTATTTTCTTTCTAGGAAAGTGTTACATGCCCTTCTTTAATGGAAATTGAAATCTAATATTCCCTTCCTTCATATCGATGATAGCACCAATAGTCCTAAGGAAAGGTCTACCAAGAATGATGGGACATGTCAGATTGCAATCAGTATCAAGCACAATGAAATCTATGGGCACATAGTTCCTATTTGCAATAATAAGAACACCATTGATCCTTCCCATAGGTTTCTTAACAGTAGAATCTGCAAGATGCAAATTAAGAGAGCACTCATCAATGTCATTGAAGCCTAGAACATCACATAAAGACTTTGGAATAGCCGAAACACTATCACCCAAATCACACAAAGCATTGCATTCATAGTTTTTTAATCTTGATTTTGATAGTAGTTTCCCACTCATCATGAAGTTTTCTAGAATAGATATCTCCAACTCAAGTTTCTCTTCAAGAGATTTCATCATAGCATTGACGATGTGATCGTTAAAAGTCTTGTTTTGGCTATAAGCATGTGGAGAGTTTAGCATGGATTGCATCAAGGAAATACATTCAATCAAAGAGCAACTATCATAATTGAATTCCTTGAAATCCAAAGTAGTAATTTCATCACTACTCAAAGTTTAGATATCCTCTACTCCATTTTTAGTGCTTTTAGCATCAAGATAGATAGACTCCGAATCATCGGGGCATTTCTCAACCAAAGTGGATTCATATCCAGCCCCATCATCATTAGGATTGACATTAGAAAACAAGGATTCAATAGGAGTCACACCAAGCACTTTAAGATCTTTGTGATTCTCATCACGAGAACACGCCTTTTTAAGCCATTCATGTCTAGCACGAATTTGGGCGGTTCTTTCTTTACTCTCAATCATAGAAACACGCATAGCTTTCAAAGTTTCATCCATATTAATCTTCGGAGGAGCACATCTCAATTTCAAAGCATCAATATCAAGAGACATTCTATCAACGGTCCTAGCCAAGTCATCGATATTCAGAAGTTTTTCTTTTATGGACGCATTGAAAATCTTTTGCGAGTTGATAAACTCTTTAATATTACTCTCAAGATCAGAGGGTAATTTATTGTAATTTCCATGAGCATTGTTGTAGGAATTGCCAAAGTTATTAGAGGGATTACTAGGAAAAGGCCTAGGAATAAAGTTACCTCTATAAGCATTGTTGCTGCCAAAATTATTCCTACCAACAAAATTAACATCCAAGATTTAATTGCTATTCTTAATCAAGGAAGACAAAGGCATATTATTTGGATCTAGAGGAGCACATTTACTAGCAAAAAATTTCATTAACTCATCCATCTTAGCACTCAAAGAGTTAATTTCTTCTATAACATGCACTTTTTTTACTAGTAGGTGACCTTTCAGTGTGCCATTGAGAATAGTTTGTCATGATATTGTCTAGGAGTTTTGTGGCTTCTCCTAATGTGATTTCCATGAAAGTTCCACCGGAGGCGGAATCCTAGATATTTCTAGAAGCAAAATTCAAACTAGCATAGAAGATTTGTATAATCATCCAAAGACTCAAGCCATGAGCGAGACAATTTCTAATCATAAATTTCATTCTCTCCCAAGAATGTGCAACATGTTCATGATGTAGTTGCTTAAAATTCATGATATCATTACAGAGAGAGACAATCTTAGCCGGTGGAAAATACTTGGATATATGAGCAGCTTTACACTTGTTCCAAGAATCAATACTATTTTTGGGTAAAGATGAAAACCAAGTTTTTGCTCGGTCTCGTAATTTGAACGGAAATAGCTTCAATTTAATCACGTCATTATCCACATCTTTCTTCTTTTGCATATCACATAACTCAATGAAGGTATTAAGATGGGATGCGACATCTTCACTAGGAAGGCCGGAAAATTGCTATTTCATAACAAGATTCAGCAAGGCAGCATTGATTTCATATGATTCTGCACTAGTGGCGGGAGCAATCAAAGTACTAATAAAATCATTATTATTAGTATTCGAGAAGTCACACAATTTGGTGTTTTCAGTCATGGTGACTCGGCAAGCACACAAGCGAACAGAAAGCAAGGGAAAGAAAATGGCGAACGAAAAAGGTAAATATTTTTGTAAATTTTGTTTTTTCAAAAGTGGGGGAGAGGAAAACGAGAGGCAAAAGGCAAATAATGTAAATGCAAGAGATTAGTTTGCGACAGTTACTTGGATATGCTTCACTTTGAATACTCCCCGGCAACGGCGCGAGAAATTGGCACGTTGACGAGAGACTATTCTTGACTTGATCCTCCCCGGCAACGGCGCCAGAAATTCTTCTTGCTACCTCTTGACCTTGCGTTGGTTTTTCCATTGAAGAGGAAAGGGTGATGCAGCACAGTATCAGTAAGTATTTTCCTCAGTTTGAGAACCAAGGTATCAATCCAGTAGGAGTATCAAGATGAGGCACCAATGTACCTGCGCAAAAACAAACAAACTTGCACCCAACGCTATAAAGGTGTTGTCAATCCCTTCACGATTATGTGCAAGGACAATATATGAAGGTGGAAAGTGCAACAAAGTAAAAGTGTAGAGCTGAAAATATGGTGTGAAGTAGACCCGGGGGCCATAGAGTTCACTAGAGGATTCTCTCATGATAGAAAGTATTACGGTGGATGAACGAATTACTGTCGAGCAATTGATAGAATCACGCAAAGTCATGATGATATCTAAGGCAATGGTCATACATATAGGAATCACGTCCGAACAAGTAGACCGATACTGTCTGCATATATTACTATTACTCCACACATCGACCGCTATCCAACATGCATCTAGTGTATTGAGTTCATAACAAATAGAATAACGCCTTAAGCAAGATGAAATAATGTAGATGGATAAATTCATGCAACAGATATAAACCCCATCTTTTAACCCTTGATGGCAATAATACGATGCGTGCCTTGCTACCCCTTCTGTCACTGGGTGAGGACACCGCACGGTATGAACCCAAAACCAAGCACTTCTCCCATTGCAAGAATTATAGATCAAATTGTCCAAACAAAAGCCATAACTCGAAGAGAATTACAAGGATACGAAATCATGCATATAAGAGATCAAAGGAGACTCAAATAATATTCATAGATAATCTGATCATAAATCCACAATTCATCGGATCTCGACAAGCACATCGCGAAAGAAGATTACATCGGATAGATCTCCATGAAGATCATGGAGAACTTTGTATTCAAGATCCAAGAGAGAGAAGAAGCCATGTAGCTACTAGCGATGGACCCGAAGGTCTGTGGTCAACTACTCACGCATCATCGGAGAGGCAATGGTGTTGATGAAGAAGCCCTCCATGTACGTATCCCCCTCCGGCAGGGCACCAGAACGGTCACCAGATGGGATCTTGCGGAGACAGAAGCTTGCGGCGGTGGAAAAGTATTTTCGTGGCTCTCTCTGGTAGTTTTGGATTTTTAGAGAATTTATAGGCGGAAGAAGTAGGGAAAAGGAGCCGCGGGAGGCCCACAAGCCTGCTAGGCGCCCCCAGGTCGTGGCTAGGGGGCTTGTGACCTCCCCCGGGGTCCTTTGCCTTGGTTCTCAAGTCCCCTGTGTATCTTCTGTTATGGAAAAAATCATTCCGCAGGTTTTATTCCGTTTGGACTCTTTTTAATATTCTTCTCTGAAAAAGGTCAAAAACACGGAAAAAACAGAAAGTGGCACTTGGCACTGAGTTAATATGTTAGTCCCAAAAAAGATATAAAATAGCATATTCATGCTTACAAAATATCCAAAATTGACAAGATAATAGCATGGGACCATCAAAAATTATAGATACGTTGGAGACGTATCAGTGAAGGGTAAGCATAACATAATTCTTATTCTTGTTCCATCAAATGATTTCAATTCTTCTTCTGGAATGGCTCATGATATCAAATTCTTTTTCTCAAGTGTTCTTCAAGATTTTTTGTTGGAGTACGTCAAGTGTTCTTTATCTCGCATTGCAAAGAGAAAGTCTTCCCCCTTTATCCTTTGAGGTGGTGTTATAGCTTTCTTGTTAGTGGAGGATTCCCGAAGAGAAGTTGTTTCAAGAATGAAATATGTAAACCCATCGATTCTATGATCATGAGATATTTTCAACCAATGATTTCTTCATGAGCTATCTTTGATTAGATTTCACCTAAAGCTTTTTCTAAGGATTGTTGCTTTTATGGTGTTGCCATTAATCCAAGTTTTCAATGTATCCTCTTGGTGTAAGAAGCTTTTCCTTTATTGTTGCATCCAATAAACCATTGTTTCTATTAGTGGCTGGTTGTCACCTCATAATTGTTGAGATGGTATTCATAAGTCCACTACAAACTTGTTCTTTCCATTGTTGGTTTGCCAACAACTTCGTTCAATTCTTCTTGCAAGGAGGCTTCTCAATTCAATTTTGGTAGTAATTGTCATTTTCTTCTTCATTCTATTCTCAAAGGTCTAATTTCTATTCTCTTGTTCATGAGTTGTGGTGATGTTGCTCTCTTCAATTTATCATCTTGTTCTGTCAAGATCATGTTCTCTCATTGCTTATTAGTTTAGTTCGATTGTTGTGAATCTTTTCAAGATCTTTCTATTGTATCGAATTTTGTCCCCTTTTCCTACCGAAGTGCTGCCGAAAGTTTTGTTTGAAATCTTGCTTGTTTCTTATATCATTCTTCATCTCTTTGTAACCTTTAAGGATTGTTGGTTTCACTCGTTTGTCAAAGAAGCGGCTAAGTTTTACCTCTTCCTTTTCTCATCCTCTTCACCTTTCATTCTAGATCTCGGGGCGAGATCTCTTGTTAGTGTGGGAGAGTTGTGACAGCCCGAGACCGACACTCCAGAAGATTTCCCTTTTGTTCCATTGCCGCCCTCTGATTATTTGTTTGTTACAGTCATCATGTCATCATGCTATCATGTCATTAAATTTTTCTACTCCCAAATAAATAAATTGCATGGATCTTGGATCTATTTAAATTGAGGGATTCACATGATGATTCTCTTTATAACATATCCTCCTAATATTTTAGGGAGCTACTATAAAATATTCCATTATTTTGGAATCACTCATGAAAAGACTTACATTTTAAATCCCATGCTTTTCTACTCCAAGTTTGGTCCCCGAACCTTGGGGTCATTCTTTCATCTTTTTCCCAAGCTCCCCCTAGATTATCAACATTTTTGGACCTTCCAATGCCCACTTCTTATTCAAACTATTTGAATTTAATTCAAATAAGTTCGAATTAAAACTTCACTCATGCTCATTTGTATATTTCTTGGTAAAGCATTTTGTGAGTCCAAAAAAATAATCCCCATGTCTAAATTCTTTCCTAACGCTCTCTTTCTTCACTTCATTCAACATTCTGTTTTGTTTTTTTTTGCTTAAATCAGTGGATAGAGAGAGAAGCCCACCGCACCTGAAGGCCACCTATCTTACTTGTTGATGCAGCCCAGTTAGCCCACCTCCACCTTCTCCTTCCTCACGTTCCAACGAGTGGATGACCGACTGATCCTCCTCGCGTTGTTTCGATTGCTGTCATAAACCTCCCTAGCCCCTATTAGTTGCCCTCTACGTCCGTGTCCTACAATAGCTCGTCCTTCTCGCTCCTCGCGCTGCCACCTCTCATCTTTCCCTCTGTTTTTCCCTTCTTCCTCAAGAAACAGAGAACTAGAGCACCATGGCCGAGAGCTTCATCGTTGATTGCATGGTCGGAGGCCACCTTGGTCTTATCCAGCATCCCCATCTTCTTCCTCGATGTCGACTATGTCCGTTCACACGTCTTCCCTACCCTAGGTCGCCTCCACTACGTCGCCATCTTCTTCTTCTTCTCAAACATCGTCACCGACCAGCTCGCCGTCACACCTCGGATCGGCCTCCTCCCGCTTGTCCGAGCTCGCCTTCCACAACCCCCCCTCGGTGAGACGCTCACCATGCAATTTCCCTGTTTGTTGTCTTCTTCCATAGCCTACCCAAAAGGGAGCCAATATCCACGGCTACCATGGCTGAGGAGATCAAGCTCCAGGCACTTTCGCCCCTCCTGTATGTCATCCAGTACAACACACACACACACACAAATAGGCGCTTCCAAACAACACGTGAGCGACCCACCGCGAGCATCCCACCTATTTCCGCACGCCCGCTGTGCTCTATTGGTGCAGCAGCAGTTGTTTCCCGTGCCATTGCTGTCGGCAAGATCAACGTGCTCCATCGCTGCAGCTCGAGCATTTCATATTCGATTCTTACTCATTAGGTTGCTAATTGGTCGTCGCACTCGGTACAGCATGTTGGTCAAGTGTTGTGCTAATCCAAGAAGGGGTCTGGAGTTCAAATCCCATCCTCCCCTGTTTTTATTTTTATTTTTGTTCTGTTGCACATGCACACACACGAGCAAGCGCTAGCAGCGCTGTGCGTTAGTGCACCCAGCCTTTCCACGAGAAGACCAAGCCTGTTTCTCTGTTATCTGTTTTGTTGGGTTCAGATCCGTTCGAAATATATTCAGATCTATTGTGTTGGGTTCAGAGTTCACTGCAACTGGCAGTCCATCGTGCGTCCACTGGAAGGCTTCTCCTTGCCCAGTTTGAGAGGGCCACGCCCAGCATTCGCACACGCGCACACAGCTAGCCGAGTTGGCTAGCAAAGCCAACCTTCTTGCTAGAGGTCTTGGGATCGAATCCCATGCACCATGTTTTTTCCTTGTGTTATTTTGTTGGTTTAGCTTCGATCGTCATTCAGATTCATATCCTTTTATAGCCAACGTTCTAGCATAGCTCAATGGTCACCCATCGTTGCACATCTAGGGAGGTCCTACGATCGAATCCCATGCAAGCCTTAGTTCTTTTCTGCCACTGAATTTATTTTTCCTTTTGTGTGCACAACCACTTGGGCTGATTTCACTAATGGGCAACTGCAAGTTGTTGCAGTTCGGCCTTTGTTTATTTATTTATTTTCCTTCAGCGATTTCATCATAACCTAGTCATGCATTGTTGTATGAGTTGCGAGTTGGTAGTTTCGTAGATGACACGCTAGTTGCACGTACCACCATATTCATGCCTCCGACACATGGGAACCCGGTAACCGGGGTCACCCCATCATTCTTTGGCATGACACGCACACGCTCACAATTCGTTGCCACCGGAATCTCGTCGAGTGTCCGGAATCGGAATGTGTCGCGGCTATCATTTGCATGCATGTAGCATCCATGTCATACGATCTTGTGTTGCTTGTATCTTTTAGAACGTAACTTCATTGGAGATGAGCCATATATGTAAATGGACTAGGACGACATGTAGTTTCACGTGAACCACTTTCTTTTGCCTTTTAACAAAGATAAAATGTGTTTAGGTCAAATCTGGACAGATTTAGAAATTAACGCATGGGGTCATTTCAGAGATGCTATATGTCATTTTCGACCTCATTTAAAATGCCTAGATAGGTAGATTAATTACGCTTCACCTCTTGCCATGTTTAATAATATATAATATTGTCGTGTATCTAAACAAGAGTGTACTAAATAATTTGTATGTGGAGTTTCGTCAATATGCAACCCGTTTCATATTGAGCTTCACTTAATGTGTAGTGTTTGTTTGGAGTAATTGCCATGTCATGCCTTGCATTAAACTGATCATGCATCACATGTGTTGTGCATTATGTCGTGGTGAATATCGTGTGTTGATTCGTGTTTCCGGTTTGCTTCATTTCGATGGAGTTCCAACCGCTCCGGAGTGTGAGGATCCTTTCGACTAGGTCAGTTCGTCTGCTTCACGGAGTCATTCTTCTTCCAAGTGGGATCTCATGCAAGATGACCATTTCCCCAGATACCATTACTATCATTGTGATGCTAGTTGTTTCGTTTCTATCGCTATGTCTCGCTGCCTACCACCTATTACATATCAGCCTCTCGACATTGCCATGAAAAGCTTCAACCTGTTCACAACCTAGAAAACCACTAATTGGCTATGTTACCGCTTGCTTAACCATATGATGGCATTGCTAGTTGCACGTGCAGTTGATTCCATGTGATAACATGGGTTCCTTGCTATATCACTATATCATTGCTAATTAATTTAATGCACCTATATACTTGGTAAAAGGTGGAAGGCTCGGCCTTCTAGCCTGGTGTTTTGTTCCACCTTTGCCCCCTTAGTTTCGGCTACCGCTGTTATGTTTCATAATTGAGCGCTCCTAACACGATCGGGGTTGTTATGGGGACCCCCTTGATAATTCGTTTCAGATTAAAAATGGTCTGGCAAGGCCCAACTTTGGTACTAAATTTGCCAAATAACTAATGAACCAAATAGGGAGTGATTCACCCGAGGAAATTTAATCAACCCCCGGGCCAGTGCTCCGCATGAGTGTTGGTCCAAACTGGCAGACTACGGGGCCACCGCGGGGCAACCCGAGGTTTGGTTTTACTCCTAGTGTGACCCATCCGTTGTGTCCTGAGAACGAGATATGCGGCTCCTATCGGGATCATCGACACGTTGGGCGGCCTTGCTGGATTAGTTTTACCTTTTACGAAATATCTTGTGCATCGGGATTCCGGTGATACTTTGGGTAATCTCAGAGTTGAGGTTTTCCACTAAGGAGTCCAACGAGATCGCGAGCTTCGTGATCGAGGATTTCTATGCGACTTGTGGTAATTTGTGATGGACTAGTTGGAGCACCCCTGTAGGGTTAAATCTTTCAAAAAGCCTTGCCCGTAGTTATCTGGCAACGTGGAAACTTTATTTAACATCTGGTTCTAGATAACTTGAAGTTAATTAAAACTTGCCAACTGAGTGCGTAACCGTGACTGTCTCCTTCGTGAGGTCCTTCTCCTATCGAGGACACGGTGGGGTTATGTCTGACGTAAGTAGGTGTTCAGGATCATTCATTTGATCATCAGTAGTTCACCTCCATTATGCGTAGATCTTCCCCCTCTTATTCTTGTACTCGTAAGTTAGCCACCTCATATAAATGCCTAGTCGCTTGCTGCAGCCTCACCACTTAACCATACCTCACCCATTAAGCTTTGCTAGTCTTGATACCTTTGGAAATGAGATTGCTGAGTCCCCTGTGGCTCAAAGATTACTACAACATCAGTTGCAGGTACAAGTAAAGTGTTATTAAGACGTGAACGCGATGATTTTTCATATTGAGTTTCTTCTTCTTCCTCTTAGTCGATCCAGGATGGGTTCTAGGCCGACAACCTGGGATAGCAAGGATGGATGTCGTTGTTTTATCATTTCTTTTCGTCTGTAGTGGGACCCTGCTCTTCTTAATGATGATTATGTATTGTACTGATGTGACTCTGATGTATCTTGTGGCGAGTGTAAGCCAATTCCATATACTCTTCTTTTCAGTACACGTACTTGTTACGATATCCATTCTTGCGAAAGAACGAGATGCGCTTTTATCCCTGTCGAGGCCCTCGTGCAATAATAAGGATAGGGTCGCATCTTGGGTGTTACAAAACTCTACCATATTCATGTTGACAAGTTCATCATATCATGCAAGAACTAAATCATGTGAAAAAAGACAAAATGACACCTACACACAAAATAACATTTTTGCAAACTTTCCCAAATGACAGAAACAATGTCACCAATGGATTCACTTGACATTTCTACCCCAAATCCATATGTCACACTCCTATACTCTTATGACAAAATCTACACAAAACCATATGCAAAATTACCCAACAAGTTATAAGTGATAACTTGCCATTTAAGCCACCTGCGAGAAATAGCATCTCCAGATTTAGAAATTTCTCTAAGAGCTCGTTTGACTCCTGTCATTTGACTCGGAATTCACAGATTTCCTTTTTGAATTCCGACCCTAACTTGTTTGGATGTCTCGAAATTAGACACATGATTTCATTTCACGATTCCACAAAATCCAATTGCAACTGGACCGAAATCCCTTACCACACCCGCCATTTCCCAAATCTAACCAAACCCTCTCAGCTTCTTGTCCAGCCCTCTCCACCCCGACGCCACCCTCCTCCATCCCTCTCCTCCCTGACGTGACTATCGCCGCCCTGACGCGACTGTCGTCGCCATCTCCCCGACGTGACCATCGTCGCCATCTTCCCGACACGACTACGTCGCTACGACGCGAACAACACCGCCCGCAAGCTCTCCCCGACGCCAACGTAACCGCCCCTGTCCTCTCCTCCGCGAACGCTGCCGCAAGGAAGGTCTCCTCGATGCGAACGCGGACGCATCAACGCGAACAACACCGCCAGCAAGGTCTACCCGATGCAAATGTCTCTGCCCGTCTCCTCCCTTAAGCTAGCGACGCCTCCCCATCGAGATCAAGGTCAACACATCTCGTCCCCTATCCTCCGACTACCGGATCCGCCCACCCCTTATCGGATCCCGACCTCCAAGCCAAGAACTTCATCCACCTTCGGCACCTTGCAAGGTATAAGCTCTATCCAATGCTTGGCAACAACTGATTGTATCAGTAGTTGGTGATGATTTTAATTTTATCTTTTTGTCAAATTTGCAATGTATCTGAAGGCAGGGCCGTGTGTCAACAGCTGATTGTAGCAGTAGTTGGTGATGAGCATCCTTTCCCATTCGGTGATGAGCATACATATCAGAATGATTAAGAATCTGAAGGCAGGATTCTGTGTCAACGGCTGATTGTAGCAATAGTTGGTGATGATTAGTTTTGGTGATGAGCATCCTTTTCCATTTTCCATTTTAATTTGTAGCAGTAGTTGCAGGATAGTTGCATTAATTTGTAGCTTTTGTTGTCTCTAAATATAGATGTCGGACCTGCACATCAACACCTCCTATGATGATGAGAGGAGAAATAAAAGAAGGAGGGCAACGGCTGGGTTTTTTGTGTGTGTTGTCGCGATAGTTCAGCACACATAGTGTTAGATGAGGATTAGAGAGCTTGATGATTTCAGTGAGGATGAGACATAGATTAGGTTTAGAAAACGAATGCGAAAATCAATTTATCAAGGTTCTAACAGGCACTGTTACGATAGTTTGTGCCTAACTAAATAGTCCTTTGTGGACCTATGCGCTATATTACATGAAAGATGTGGTTTGAGGGGCACATTTTATGTGTCGGTCGAAGAATCAGTCACAATGTTTGTGCTAGTGATAAGCCATGGGATGAACTATCGATTAATTTAAAGCACGTATAGGTGGGCACTCAAGACAATCAATAGGCATTTCAATGAGATCTTAAGATCTATCCTTTCCTGGCCTCACAAGTTTATAAAGTTACCGAGTCCTTGAGGTGAGAACACCAGGACACTAGATGGAAATGGTTTCCAGATGGACTAGGAGCTTTAGATGGCACACATGTTGATGTCCGTGTTTCCGCTTGCAAGCAAGGTAGATACAAGAGTATGAAGCAAGATGTGACAACTAATGTGCTTGGTGTTTTGACCAGAATATGAGGTTTTTGTATGTCTTAGCCGTTGAAAATATGAGAAATTTACCATAGGATTTTATTTAAAGAAAAGCTAGGGAAAACATGAGTATCATAAAATAGATGAAACAAGACATGGAACATAAAGGTCAGACGGTGAAAGACATGTGCACATATGAACTAGAAGAGAACATATGTAGAGTCGTACTATATACACAAGGCATCATATGGAGTGATGAGCCGAAACATAACATATCTAGAAGTGAAACTATAGCCAAAAGTTGTGGTAGGAGCTCAACGAAAAAGAACATGAGTACGTACTATGTTGCAACAACAGTAGGGTTGGTGTTGGCGTTGTTGTTGGCCATGTTACCAAAGAGGTGGTCGTACGGAAAGAGATCGTCGGTGTCCGTGATGGAAGCCAGTAGTCGCGTTGATCGCTCCCCAAAAACCTTATCACCCTTCTCCCGTACAGAACTCGAAGAGATGGAGTTTCGGAGGCCTACTGTCCCGACTTACGGTACACGTCGCAAGTAGGGATGGGGAAGAACATAGTAGGAGCACAGAGGAAGGAACCGGGGGCGAGAGGAAGTTCTGTTGCGTCTTCTCTGGAGAGGAGCGACTTGTCTTTTATAGGCGCAAGAGAAGGAGGCGAGAGGCCAATGACGGGAGTCCAAGAGTGATGCGTGTGAAACGAAACGAACATCGGCCGAAGAGTGTTGCGTCGCTTTCCATATCCACTACAGCAAAACGTTCTGCTTCCGAGTCACCTTCCGTATACTAGTCGTGCGTGGAAAAATTTTAGTTCGGCTCGGCTCATTCCCGCAACCTGCGGCGTATCGTGACAAGGCGAGGTGGGTGGAGGCAGAGGAGGAGCGCGCGTGTATGTCTCTCTTGTTCTCAAGCTCATACATGTGTGGAAACATACTCCCTTGTAAGGAGGTCCAACTCCCACTAAACTAGCAATTTGGGACTAAACATTTCCACCTCTTGCCTTGCAGAAATGGGCTGCATGGACCTCTAGGATTTATTAGGAATTTTCTAAAATTATATATTGGGCTGGCCCAAAAGTAGACAAAATTCCAGCAACCCCCCACGAGATCCTAGAGGCACATAAAAATTGCCTTTGGTTCCAAAACACTGTTTTATATACCGATACTGCAGTGGAGACTATTAAGTTGAACTTCCACCTAGAACTCTAGGCTACACTAGTAATCAAGTTGAACAGTGGACTAGGCCTTGAACAGCTAGTTTTCTGCGAATTTAGCTTCACACAGAGCTTTGATCGATACTAGGCTACCGTGGGACTTCCCCGCGGGTGGAGCTTATCGTCATACTCTTAGACCTTTCATGAGTTTACTAGAGAGCACCCTACTCTCATAGATTGCGATGTTAACAATCAGACTCATATAGGTATGTTCTTCAAAATATGTTCTACATGATAACATCTCTGCTTCAATAAACCATTTAGAACATATTAAGATGTATATCAACCTGCCATGCAGTTTAGGAAAGTATTGCATCTTCATGGAGTGGTATATCAATGATAAGGATACTTTCCTCTTAGTTGACCAACAACTTGTCTTCGACATCTAATTCACATGATCTCCGATCACAAAGAATAGGTTACCACTATGAACAACTCAAATTGTGGGTCTCATACCCATCTCCCTCGATGCATTATCTATCACATTACGTGATAGACCCTTAGTAAAAGGATCTGCCAGATTTTTAGATGTTTGGATATAATCCAATGCAATAACTCCAGAGTTTTTCATTTTTCTGACAGATTTTAACCTTCTCTGAACGTGTCTTGATGACTTCATGTTATCCTTTGAGCTGCTCACTTTCGTGATCATAGTTTGATTGTCACAGTTCATAAGGATACATAGTACAGGTTTCTCGACAA
The DNA here is from genome assembly GCF_904849725.1 of Hordeum vulgare subsp. vulgare. Lineage (NCBI taxonomy): Eukaryota > Viridiplantae > Streptophyta > Magnoliopsida > Poales > Poaceae > Hordeum > Hordeum vulgare. The sequence goes on along the minus strand of NC_058519.1, from coordinate 321,130,497 downwards.
CCAGCAAGTCACTCAAGAGCCGGCGAAGCCAATCTGCTTCGACTGTAGCTGTATCTAGTGTTGTGAGTTCTGCTTCCATTGTTGACATTGTTAAGATCGTTTGCTTGCAAGACTTCCAAGAAACAGCGCCACCTCCATGAGTGAATACATATCCGCTCGTGGCCTTTATCTCATCAGCATCAGAGATCCAGTTTGAATCACTATACCCTTCAAGCACCTTTGGGTGTCCAGTATAGTGAATTGCATAATTTGCAATGCCTTTCAAATAACGCAAAACTCTCTCTAGAGCTTTCCAATGCACATCTCCTGGTTTTGAGACAAACCGACTCAGTTTGCTAACAGGTAAAGAGATGTCAGGTCTTGTAGCATTGGCTAAGTACATAAGTGAGCCAATAATCTGAGAATATTTCAATTGGTCTCTAGCAATTCTTCGATTCTTTCAAAGCAGCACGCTCGCATCATATGGTGTGGGAGAGGACTTGCAGTCACTATACCCAAAGCTACTCAAGATATTTTCCACATAGTGAGATTGAAGCGACGTAATCCCACCATCTTCGTCTCTCAACAACTTGATGTTCAGAATGACATCAACCACTCCTAAATCCTTCATCTCAAAATAGTGAGATAGGAAATCCTTGACCTCTTTAATAACATTCAAATTTGTTCCGAAAATCAGTATGTCATCAACATACAAGCAAAGGATAAGTCCCTCGCCCCCACGATGGCGATAGTACACACATTTATTAGCTTCCTTTACAACAAAGACTGCAGTTGTGAGAGTTCCTTCAAACTTCTCATGCCACTGCTTGGGTGCTTGCTTAAGTCCATATAAAGACTTGAGCAACTTGCACACTTTCCCTTCCTGACCATCTACTACAAACCCATCTGGTTGTTCCATGTAAATTTCCTCATCCAACTCTCCATTTAGGAAGGTAGTCTTAACATCCATTTGATGAACGAGAAGACCATGTGAGGCGGCTAGTGAAAGTACTACTTGAATAGTGGTCAGTCGACCCACGGGTGAGTAAGTATCAAAGAAGTCTTCACCTTCCTTTTGGGTATAACCCTTAGCCACGAGCCAGGCCTTGTACTTTTCGATAGTACCATCAGGCCTAAGCTTCTTCTTGAATACCCATTTGCATCCTATAGGTTTGCACCCATAAGGACGATGAGTGATGTCCCAAGTTTCATTTGCCAAGATGGAATCCATCTCACTACGGACTGCTTCCTTCCAGTAGTCACCATCTTCAGACGCATATGCCTGTGAAATCGATCTGGAAGTGTTATCTATGAGATACACAAGAAAATCATCACCAAAGGACTTTGCAGTCCTCTGTCTCTTGCTCTTGGTAGAATCTTCACTGTTCTCCTCCACAATATTTTCAAAGTGTTCCATCAAAATGATAGGTTTAGTAATTGTGACTAATTCATGGTTAGGCATCTCCTGATTAGATGAGGTAGCTATATCCTTCATGGGAAATATATCTTCGAAGAAAGTCGCATCATTCGACTCCATGATTGTACCGACATGCATGTCAGATACCTTAGATTTTACAACCAAAAATCTATATCCAATGCTATGATAAGCATATCCCAGAAAAACACAATCCACAGTTTTTGGTCCTAGCTTGCGCTTCTTTGGAATTGGCACATTGACTTTCGCCAAACAACCCCAGGTTCGTAGATAAGAGAGTTTTAACCTTTTCTTTTCCCATTCCTCGAAGGGAGTTATCTCTTTGTTCTTTGTGGGAACTCGGTTTAGGACATGACATGCAGTCAATATTGCCTCCCCCCACCATGCCTTGGAGAGACCCGATGTGTCTAACATGGCGTTAACCAAATTAGTTAGAGTATGGTTCTTTCTTTTGGCTATCCCATTTGACTGAGGTGAATAGGGAGGCGTCCTCTCATGGATTATACCATGTTCCGCACAGAAAGAATCAAATTCACTTAAGAAATACTCTCCACCATGATCGGACCTAAGCCTCTTGATCTTTCGATCAAGTTGGTTTTCTTCTTCAGCTTTGTACATCTTGAAAAAATTCAAAGCCTCATCCTTAGATTTCAGAAGATACACCCGGCAGTATCTAGTGGAGTCCTCAATTTGTGTCATGAAATATTTCTTTCCACCTTTTGTCAAAATGCCATTCGTTTCACATAGATCTGAATGTATGAGCTCTAGTGGTGCAAGATTTCTTGTTTCGGCAGTCGTATGAGACTTACGAGGTTGTTTTGCTTGCACACAAACTTGACACTTAGATCCCTTGACGGTGGTGAAGCTAGGGATTAAGTTAAATTTGACTAGTCGCGACATGCAACCAAAATTAACATGACATAGACGTGAATGCCATACATTTGATTCACTATTGTTGTAAACATGATTAACAACTTTATTGCAAACGTCTACCAAGGATAAACGGAACAGGCATTCTGACTCGTAGCCTTTACCAACAAAAGTTCCATACTTGGATATTAAAAATTTATTAGACTCAAAGACAAGCTTGTAGCCATCTCTACACAAAAGAGATCCGCTAACAAGATTTTTATTCACGGAGGAGACATAATGCACGTTCTTCACCTGCACGACCTTCCCCGAAGTAAACTTCAGATCGATCGTGCCAACACCACGAACAGAAGCACTTGAACTGTTACCCATCAACACGGTGGAAGTCCCTGCGGAATGATAAGATGAAAACATGGAAATATCACCGCATACATTTATATTAGCACCCGTGTCAATCAACCAATCGGGAAAATGACATACTGAAAGGATAGTGGGAAATATACCATACCCAGGATCCTCCACGTCAGTGTCACCAATGACAACATTAGTGGACTTGCCGGTTTTCCCATGTTGACGCTTGTCATAACGATTAGGGCAGTCAGGTGCCCAATGATCAGGATCTCCGCACAAATGACAAACACCTTTCTTCTTGTCATTCTTCTTCTTGAAGTTGGTGTGTTGTAGAGCCTTGTTCTTCCCATCAAACTTTGCTTTACCATCAAACTTGCCCTTGTTCTTGAAGTTGTGGGGCTGGAAGTTTTTCTTCTGTACCAGATTGGCACTAGAACCTCCCTCAAAACCTCGAGCACGTGTGTCTTTTGCTCTCGCCTTTTCTTCCACATCAAGAGTACCTATGAGATCCGGAACGGAAAACTCCTGTCTCTTATGCTTCAGTAGGGTAGCAATGTTCCTCCATGAAGGAGGAAGTTTAGTGATGATGCCTCTGGCAACAAATTTGTCTGGTATCATGCAATTGAAGTGCTCAAGTTCTCTTGCAAATGACTGTATCTCGTGAGCTTGCTCAACCACGCAGAGCTCTTCAGTCATCCTGTAGTCATAGAATTGTTCCATGATGTACAACTCAGTGCCAGCATCCGAGACCCCAAACTTGGCCTCGAGTGCATCCCACATATCTTTTCCATTATCAATTGACGCATAAGCATCAACTATGTTCTCACCAAGAACGCTCAAGAGAGCGGCCTTAAACAAGGTATCCATTTTCTGAAATGCTAGCTCCTGTTGAGCATCATGATCTCCTACAGGTTTGCCAAGAGTGGCGACATAGCAGCTCATGGTTTGAAACCACAAAACAGCTCCCACGCACCACCTCTTATAGTGGACAACCTCAAACAAAGGAGGTCTCATGGAAGCAGCAAAACCACTCGGGGTAAATTGCCTATAATAAGATTTTTGGATTGTTGGAAATATGAGCAATTTACCATTGGATTTTATTAAAAGAAAAGCTAGGGAAAACATGAGTATCATAAAATACATGAAACGAGACATGGAATATAAAGATGAGATGACGAAAGACATGTGCACATATGAACTAGAAGAGAACATATGTAGAGTCGTACTATATACACAAGGCATCATATGGAGTGATGACCAGAAACAGAACATATCTAGAAGTGAAACTATAGCAAAAAGTTGTGGTAGGAGCTCAACGAAAAAGAACATGAGTACGTACTATGTTGCAGCAACAGTAGGGATGGTGTTGGCGTTTTCGTTGGCCATGTTACCGGAGAGGTGGTCGACGTGGGGGAAGTAGTCGTCGTCCCGAAAGAGATCGTCGGTGTCCGTGATGGAAGCCAGTAGTCGCGCTGAGCGCTCCCCAAAAACCTTATCGCCCTTCTCCCATACAGGACTCGAAGAGATGGAGTTTCGAAGGTCAAATGTCCTGACTTACGGTGCATGCCGCAAGTAGGGATGGGGAAGAACGTAGCAGCAGCACAGAGGAAGGAACCGGGGGCGAGAGGAAGTTCTGTTGCGTCTTCTCTAGAGAGGATCGACCTCTCTCTTTTATAGGCGCAAGAGAAGGAGGCGAGAGGCCAACGAAGCCGAAGAGTGATGCGTGGAAAACGAAACGAACAACAGCCAAAGTGTGCTGCGTCACTTTCAATATCCACTACAGCAAAATGTTCAGCTTCCGATTGACCTTTCGTATACTAGTCATACGTTGCAAAAATTTAGTTCGGCTTGGCTCATTCCCGCAACCCGCGGCGCGTCATGGTGAGGCGAGGCGGGCAGCGGAGGAGGAGGAGTGTCTGTGTATGTCTCTCTTGTTCTCAAGCTCATACATGTGTGGAAACATCCTCCCTTATAAGGAGGTCCAACTCCCAGTAAACTAGCAATGTGGGACTAAACATTTCCACCTCTTTCCGTGCACAAATGGGCTGTGTGGGCCTCTAGGATTTATTAGGAATTTTCTGAAATTATATATTGGGTTGGCCCAAAAGTAGACAAAATTCAAACATTAGTTAGATTGGAAGGTTCTGCATGAGATTCACGAGCGTTGCGAGATGCAATGTCACGACAAGACACTTTTAGAGTTCCACGTGGTAATTCTCTGTCTTGGTACGATAAAATAACTACATTATGATATTTGAAGGGAAATATAATATCTAATACTTGTTATTTGTGGAAATATTAGGAAAATACTACCTTGTAGATGTTGGGTACAGTAATGGTCCGGGCTTCTTTGCTCCATACCGGTCAGTCTGGTACCATTTAAAAGAATGGGAAGCTAATGGAAACAACCCACAAACTCCAAGAGATTTATATAATTTATGACATGAATCAACTAGCAATGTGATAGAGAGAAATTTTGGTCTACTAAAGATGACACGGGCTATTTTGAGGACTAGCTTGTTTTTTGACATACGAAATCAGGTATCACATAGCATTTTGCAAAACAAAAGCATGTGTCTATTTTTATTTTTTTATTAACATGCCAATAATACCATCTTGCAGATCTGTTTCATTAATGCTTGCAACATATATGCATAACTTTCTAAGAGATAGGCACAAAGAGATGAATGATATAACGCTAATTGACGTGGATAATCAGATAAATGATGGTGCAATTGAACATCCACAAGAACCAAACGTGATTAGACATGTTGAATCAACAATTGAGTGGAACAACAAGAGAGATACCTTAGGTAATCAAATGTGGGCACATTACCAAAGGAGACGCGGGGGAGTCTATCATTGAATTTATTCATTTGTATGTTCATATATTTCATATGCCTCTTTTGAACTCTCTCTCTCTCTCTCTATACATATATATATGTATATATATACTTATATATATATACATACATATATACATATATATATATATGTATATATATCGGGATTCTATGTTTGTCTCATACATATATTGTTGCTTGTAGGAAGATATGGATGTGGAGAAGAAAGGAGGTAGAAACTACCTTACTTGGACGAATGAAATGGATGAGGCAATGTTGAATGTATTCATGGACCATTACAATAGAGGGGACAGTGCTCAAAATGGGTGAAAACCACATGTTTACATCGCAGTTGTCAACAATGTTCGAGCCAAGTGCAATGTGGGTATCACAAATGAGAATGTCAAATCAAGGTGCAAGACTATCGATAGACACTATGTGAATGTCAGCAAGATGTTTTCAATGAGTGGTTTTTGGTGGGATTGGATCAATAACAACCTTATGGTTGATAGTGAGGATGTGTGGAGCAACTATGTCAAGGTAAGCATTACATCTTTCCATGGTATTTCCTGCTCTTCACAGCCAAACAACCTTTGGTATAGCTAGAAATTATACTGGAAATTGGGTTGACTTTGTGCTAGCTATCCAGGACTTAAATTTGGGTTCAAACTTCTAAATGTTAGATGACAGTTCAGGTTTCTACTATAGTTGTAATGCTAGATCCCGTAGCTAAACATATTTGTTTTAAACTGAGGCCTTTCTAGTATAATTATAATTTTCATTCACTTTAGTTGCTTTGCAAATATTGAATCATTGTTGGTAGTAGTTCCTTTTGAGTTTCGGCCATTGTTGGTAGTATTACCAAAGGAGATAATTATCACAGCACTACTGTTACTACCTCGGCAAATGTACTCGAAATGTTTAAAGTTGGGAGATAATACCATAAATCTACTTTCTATACAACAAATCTTATACTACTGTTATATGTTAAATGAGACAATATCAGAAAGAGTGACACAAAGCACTATCTCGTCAAACTTTGCACATGAAGCAAGAAAATTGACAGAAATGTAAGAGCATGAATACTTATAAATTAACATGTATTTGTAATCTAAACAGATGCAAACTGCATACAAACATAATTCAATTGTAATTTAACCAATAGTCTTCATGTTTTGTAGGCAAACGAAGATGCTTCTTGCTATAGGAACAAGGTCATAAAGTTTTGGGACTCAATCAGTCTTGTCTTCTCGAAGGATCATGCCACTTGAACCGGAGCGAGAACCGCCGCTGAAAGTGCAGCTGAAATGACTCTAGAGAATGTCAACAACATCAACACTGAGTCTGCCGCAACATCTTCAACTCAAACCGGCGAGGAACATAAGAGGAAAATATATCAACCGGATGACTCAATTGCATCTATGCTTGGAGAGAAACTGGATAATTTTACTAGTGCCTGCAAAGCTGATATCGCTCAAGCTGCTCCTCCTGCAAAAGCCTCCCCTCCTGAAGAAATACTTGATGCTCTCAATGCCATTGTGGGACTTGATGATGACACCTTACTAGAAGCTTATGATATCCACATATCAGATGACCAAAAATTCAATGCTCTTATAGCGCTGCCTGAAAGGATGAAGAAGAAATGGATCCTCAAGCAAATCAACCAACGAAGGTATGTTCCTTGTTCTGTGATCAGTTAGGAGAGGCAGCAACTTGTTTTGCCATGTATTTCTCTCTTGAGGCAAGAAGTGGCATCAATAGTCTAGAATATATCAACTAGATATCCTATTTAGTGGCTGAGTAAATATATGTACTTAATATAAATATATATATCATCTGTTTTAATATGTAGTCTCTTATCGACTTAGTTTTGGTCTACTTAACCTACTCGGCTGTTGATGGTATTTTCCTGTTACCTTTTCATTCAAGATAATTGTGCAAATGAAGTGCAAGTTAACCTTTGAGCAATTTCTATATAAAGATGACTTTTCCCTTCGTAAAGATTGTTGCTAAAGCTTATCGTGTGAAACTTTGATTTGTCTTCTAGGATGGCATCAAATATTGGGTGAACTGTGATGTTGAACGAACAAAACAAAGAAATGAAGATCCTCGAGCACTGGAAATCTTTCTTGGGTGGTGCCAATAATGCAAAGTTTATGTAACGTTGGCTAGAGTAAGATCATTTGATGTTGTTGTGAACCTTTGTTGTATTCAAAGATTAACTTTTTACAAGTCTAGTTAAATTCTTACAAAGTCTCATGTTGAAGTTCCAAGTATTGGCATGGTTCAATTTAATGCAAAACATTGCTATGTGTGACATCAAGTTGTCGATGATGGTGTTGGTACAGTTTCATGTAGATTTTGGTTCTGCTACAGATTAGACCTCAAAATCCTAGTGATAGCCAAACATGAAATTTGGATTTGGAATCTAGATTCAGCCAAACAAAATGTGGATAGAGATTTCATTCCAGCCAAATGAAATGAAACCAGGAGAGCCAAACGAGCTATAAATGGAAAGCATCTAAATGAAAATAAAACACAACAGAAGAACATCACAACAGAAATAAAAAAATACCAGGGCCCATCTGCCATAGGCACGGGGGTCCCTAGGAGGGATGACATGTGGGCCCATGGCCCACTTTCAGTGCATGGAAAATTGTGAAGGGGGGGGGGGGGGGTTAATCTACTGCGGGGGAGTGGGGCGTTCGAACCCGCGACCACCTTGCTCACACCACGGGCGTGCAACCACTCCGCTATGAAACGGCTAGTGATGGAAGAGGGGCTCGACTCCTCTTGACCTCCAAAGGTCCTACCTTCCCCTGCTCTGCAACGGACAGGCAACAACGGTGACGACGAGGTCTCTGGAGCTCTATGGGACTCGGGGCACTGCGTGGGGCTGTAAGGCGGTTGGTGTCCTTCTTTCGCCCCAAGAAAGATAATATCCGAATAAAATCGTATTAAAATTTCAGCTCATTTGGAGTTACGAATCTTCCGGAATATAAAAAATCATGAAACGCTAGAATCTGAAAGGCAAGAAAACACAGAAATAGAAAGAAACAGAAAGAGAGATGCATTCTCAGAGGGGCTCTCGCCCCTCCGCCGCCATGGAAGACAAGGACCAGCGGGGAAACCATCCTCCCATCTAGGGGGAGGCCAAGGACCAGAAGTGGCATCGGAACGCCGTTGGGGACATCATTGTGACGGCGATCTACACCAACAACTTTGTCGCCGTCATCACCAACTCTCTCCCCCTCTATGCAGCAGTTCAACACCTCTTCTCACCGCTGTAATCTCTACTTAAACATGGTGCTCAACGCTATATATTATTTCCCAATGATGTATGGCTATCTTATGTTGTTTGAGTAGATGCATTTTGTCCTATGGGTTGATTGACGATCATGATTGGTTTGAGTTGCATGTTTTATTATTGGTGTTGTCCTATGGTGCTCTCTGTGTCGCGCAAGCGGGAGGGATCCTGATACGTCTCCAACGTATCGATAATTTTTGATGGTTTCATGCTATTATCTTGTCAAACTTTGGATGTTTTTCATGCCTTTTATTTATTTTTTGGGACTAACTTATTAATTCAGTGCCAAGTGCCAGTTCCTGTTTTTTCCATGTTTTTGACCCCTTTCAGAGAAGATTTTAAAACAGAGTCCAAACGGAAGAAAATCCCCGAAAAGACTTTTTCTGAAACGGAAGAAGATCGGGGGACTTGGGAGCCAGGCGAGAAGAGCCCCATGGGCCCCACAAGCTCCCACCCCACGGTCAGGGGGGTCGCGCCATGCAGGCTTGTGGGCCCCATGGAGGTCCCGTGACCTAGGTCTTGCGCCTATATATTCCCAAATATTCCCAAAAAAACAAAGGACGATCGCAATCACTTTTCCGCCGCCGCAAGCTTCTGTCTCCGCAAGATCCCATCTGGGGCGCATCCTGGTGCCCTGCCGGAGGGGCACCACAGACCTACGGGTCCATAGCTAGTAACTAGATGGCTTCTTCTCTCTCTTGGATCTTCAATACAAAGTTCTCCATGATCTTCATGGAGATCTATCCGATGTAATCTTCTTTTGCGGTGTGTTTGTCGAGATCCGATGAATTGTGGATTTATGATCAGATTATCTATGAATCTTATTTTAGTTTCTTCTGATCTCTCTTATGCATGATTTCATATCCTTGTAATTCTCTTCGAGTTGTGGGTTTTGTTTGGCAAACTAGATCTATGATTCTTGCCATGGGAGAAGTGCTTGGTTTTGGGTTCATACCATGCGGTGACCTCACCCAGTGACAGAAGGGTTAGCGAGGCACGTATCGTGTTGTTGCCATCAAGGGTAAAAAGATGGGGTTTTCATCATTGGTTTGAGATTATCCCTCTACATCATGTCATCTTACTTAAAGAGTTACTCTGTTCGTCATGAACTCAATACACTAGATGCATGCTGGATAGCGGTGTATGTGTGGAGTAATAGTAGTAGATGTAGAAAGTATCAGTCTACTTGTCTCGGACGTGATGCCTATATGTTAGATCATTGCCTTAGATATCATCATGACTTTGCGCGGTTCTATCAATTGCTCGACAGTAATTTGTTCACCCACCGTAATACTTGCTATTTTGAGAGAAGCCTCTAGTGAACACTATGGCCCCCAGGATCTACTCCACACCATATTTTTAGCCTTACACTTTTTACTTCGTTGCACTTTCCGCCTTCAGATCTCACTTTGCAAACAATCTTGAAGGGATTGACAACCCCTTTGAAGCAGTGGGTGCAAGCTTGTTTGTGTTTGCGCAGGTACTCTGGACTTGAGGAGACCCTCCTTCTGGATCGATACCTTGGTTCTCAAATTGAGGGAAATACTTACTGCTCCTGTGCTGCATCACCCTTTCCTCTTCAAGGGAAAAACCAACGCAAGCCCAATCTCCGTCAACGTGTCAATTTCTGGCGCTGTTGTTTGAGAAGTAGCAGATCCCCGCCGTAGGGTGTTTCAATGTGTTCATGATTTGCCTATGGCAGGTTGCTTGAGTGACAGAAGCATAAACTCGAGTAGGTGGGTTGTTGCATATGGGAGTAAAGAGTACTTGATACCTTATAATGTTGTGGTTGGGTTTTACCTTAATGATCTTTAGTAGTTGCGGATTCTTGCTAGAGTTCCAATCATAAGTGCATATGATCCAAGTAGAGAAAGTATGTTAGCTTATGCCTCTCCCTCATATAAAATTGCAATAATGATTACTGGTCTAGTTATCGATTGCCTAGGGACAAATAACCTTTTTGTGACAGAAAGATCTATACTAAGAGTAACTTAGCAGCCCCTAGTTTTTATTTATGTGTTCTTTACTTTTTGCAAACCTATCATATCACGCCTACAAAGTACTTCTAGTTTCATACTTGTTCTAGGTAAAGAGAACGTTAAGTGTGTGTAGAGTTGTATCAGTGGTCGATAGAACTTGAGGGAATATTTGTTCTACCTTTAGCTCCTCGTTCGGTTCGATACTCTTACTTACCAAGAAAGGCTACAATTTATCCCCTATAATTGTGGGTTATCAAGGCCTTTTCCGGGCACCTTTCGAGGGAGCTATAGCGTGGGGTGAATATTCTCATTTGTGCTTGTTTGCTTTATCACTAAGTAGTTTTTATTTGTTGTTTAAGTTGTTGTCTATCTTTAGTTATGGACATGGAACACGAAATACCAAAAAAAATAGATGTACTTGTTGATCCAAAAGTTGAGGAACCACTAGTGTTCCGTACCACCGAAGAATATTATTTGGGTCATCTTCGATCCATTTGTGCTTGTGCTGAAACCCCAACTAGCTTAGTTGAGGGCAAATCATTAAATGAGCATGCTTATTATGTGCGACACCACTTATCTCAAAAAGGGAAAATTTTATGTCATCATATTAATACTATGCAATGTTATTCTTGGAATTGTTGTGAAATTTATGATTTTACTTGTTGTTCCGAAGACCCTAAAAAACACCTTCCCTATCAATGTGAGTTTAAGGATAATGGAATCGTATCTTCTTATGCCAAGGGTGTTTATAATTACTATGATATTGAGAAAATTGAATAATTTGTTTCCTATGAAATCGTTTCTTTGATTGAAAAGTATGATGCTACTCTTTATAAATCTCAAAGTTTTTCCATACTTAAATATTGTTATGAAAACTATGCTTCTAATGCTTATATTAAGCCATATATTGAGGACTCCTCCGCTGTCCAAGATGAGACTAATATTTTGCATGAATCTATGGTAGAAGAAATTGATGACACCGTGAGCTCATTGGATGAAAAAGATGAGGAGGAGAGCTAGGAACAAAAGGAGGAAGAGAGGATTAGCTACCTGTGCCCACCTTGTAAGGAGAGTAACTCTTCAACTCATACATTGTTTAATTTCCCTTCATGCTTATCGAAGGATGAATACTATGATAATTGCTATTATCCCTTAGATTCATTTGAAATATCCCTTTTTGATGAACTTGATGCTTCCTATGCTTGTGGCCATGATGCCAATATGAATGATGATGATGGAGATAAACTTTCTATGCTTATGTTAATAATGAAATTGTTGCTATTGCACCCACACATGATAGTCCAATTATATTTATGAATTCTCCCAATTACACTATATTGGAGAAGTTTGCACTTATTAAGGATTATATTGAAGGGTTGCCTTTTACTATTACACATGATGATTTTGATAGATATAATATGCATGTGTTTGTTGCTCCTACTTGCAATTATTATGAGAGAGGAGCTACCTCTTCGCCTCTCTATGTTTCCAATACGATAAAATTGCAAGAAATTGTTTATACTATGCATTGGCCTTTACTTTGTGTGCGTGATTTGTTCTTTTATGACATGCCGATGCATAGGAATAGAGTTAGACTTCGTTGTTGTGTGATATATGTTACTTTGTTCTAACTACTAAATTACAAATCATTGTTAATTAAAATTGGCTTTGATATACCATGGGATCCGGGTGGATCAATTACTTGAGCACTTTATGCCTAGCTTAATGGCATTAAAGAAACCGTTGCCAAGGAGAGAACCTAGAAGTTTTAGAGAGTCAATTTTTTTTCTTCTGTTGTGTGCTTTTATATAGTTTAAAAAACAAAAAAATAGAGTGGGGAACTTAAAACTTTGTCAAAAATAAAAGTGGAAGTGAGAGAGACGAGCATTTTTAAAATGGGAGCATGCTTTGAACTTTGTTCATGACCATGGAAACCTTGTGAATCTTAATTACAGAAACTTTTCAATTAAAATAATTATGCCCTTCTATAAATCCATTGCATTATAAAAATAATGTGCAAAGATTTGCCTTTAGGATGCATAGATTGCTTGTTTGGTGTGTGCAGTGCAAAAACAAAAACTTTGGGTGTAATGCGTGAATTTACATTTTGTACTAGAATGTCAAAAGTTTCTAAAAATTTTACACGGTAAGGATATGCATATTTTTTATTTCTTCCTAATTCTTCAGAAGTTTTAGAGTTACAAAAGTATGGTTAATGTACAGATTACTACAGACTGTCCTGTCTTTGACAGATTTTTTTGATGCATTGTTTTGCTTGTTTTGATGAAACTATCGATTGTATCGGTGGTGTAAGCCATGGAAAAGTTGTATTACAGTAGATACAATGCAAAAACAAAATATGAATTGCTTGGAAACAATACTTAAAGTTGTAATTTGCTTTATTATTACTAACGGATCTCACGAGAGTTTTAGGTGGAAGCCAAGCTAAGTATATAGTATTCATGGGCTAACCAAGGTTCTTATGCCATTTTGAGCTTATTATTTCATTTTGGAGCTAAATTGGTCATTTTAATGAGCTAACCAAGGTTCTTATGATGTTTTCACCTAACTAAGCTAATTATCTCATTTTGTAGGATAATTAGCCAATTTAGTCTTTGTTGGATGAGTCTAAGCTACGTAGAAGAAGAGAAAGAGAAGAAGCAAGAAGAGAAGAAGAAGGAGAAGTAAAATAAGAAGGAGGAGGAGGAGGAGAAGGAGGAGGAGAAGGAGAAGGAAGAGGAGAAGAAGAAGGACAAGAAGAAGGACAAGAAGAAGGAGAAGAAGGAGGAGAAGAAGGAGAAGGAGCTTCTCTCCTCGTTCTCCTTCTTCTTCCTCCTTCTCCTTCTCCTTCTTCTGCTCTTCTTCTTCTCTTTTTCTTCTTCCTTCTTTTCATTTTTCCTCTTTCTTCTCCTCTTGTCCCCTTCTTCGGGCTAAATTAGCTAATTATGCCTTTTTGGAGCTAATTATGTCATTTTGGAGGATAATTAGCTAAGTATAGGTCATTTTTTTTATTAAATAGGCCATTTTGGAGCTAACTAAGCTAATTATGTCATTTAGGTGGAAGAAGAAGGAGGAGCTTCATGTAATTGGAGCTATGTATGCTTAATAAACCATATTGGACGATTATGCGGTTGTTAAGGAAAACGCTAGAAATAACATACCATTATCGTCATCACGGTGGTGAAGCACGGTGGCTCTGGCTTGTTTCACCTGGAGAAGGCTGCCCTGGAGAAGGCTCCAATGTAGAAGGGTCGGGCGATGCGTTTCGGGAGATATTCTGCACCAAACATCGTTTGCAATGTGTCGTTAGCATGATGACACTCTTAAGATCACTTCATTGAAATGAAACTCACCGTCCCCGCCATGTTAATGACTGGCATCGCCGAAGGGACTTGGCCGGTCTTCTCGCACATAGACAGTACATTTGGTTTTGACAAGTCAAACTTTTTAGTTATTAATGAAACAGACATTAAACAGCAAGATTTTAAATAATATGAAGAAGAAACTTACCACGAAGAGCTCGTATATGGCCTTGTTAGACACATCATTCCGTGCCCTCTGTGCCTCCAGCAATGCAGCCGTCCTGTCCTCCAGCTCCTTCATCTCCTTATCCTTCTCCGCCAAAACCGCCTGCATTGCCTCTCTCTCTTTCAGAATAGGATCCTGCAACACAACTCATTGTTAGCATTGTAATCATATTGGTTCCCATGCACATCATAATGCGGAAAGATAGTTGAGTCCATTAAACTAACCTCGATGATGAGCTCGACTGGCCGTGGACGAGGTGTTATCTCAGGACAGGAGCTCGTTTGGCCTGCCTTTATCTGCCGGAGATTGCTAGGACAACGTATAAGGCCGTCTCCAATGGCGATCAAGCCATGGGGCCTCCCGTTGCCAGCTATCATCAGCAGCTCTGGACAATAGGCCCCTCACTCGGGTTAAAGTCCTCCCCTTTCCTCGCCTTCCCGTGATCTATGTACTTCACAAGCTTGTGGTGGGAGGAGATGTTGGTGAAGTTTTCTAGATGCTCGAGGTCAGACTCGGAGAATGCCTTGACCTTCTTGTACAAGGTAGTATGGGCCATCGCATACAGGTCGTACATCTGTGGCACCTCCGTCTTATTGTGACTCGCCTAAAAGAGAGAGAGGAAATTGTATTAGTAAAGGGCTCAAGATAGCATTAAGAATGAATAGCATGAGGCATGAAGCAAACCACATTGGATTAAGTTAATGCTCCCTTGATGGTGTGGCACACCAACCATTTTTCCACGCCTCTCCTTGGCGTTGTTGTGGCTGGCCTCCCACGTTTTATAGCACCACTGGTCCACCAAGGCCTCCCAACAATCCATCTTATCAACACACCATCTCGGGGGCACCTAAGTTAATAAAGATAAATTTGAGCGCGTAAGAACCAAATCAAGGAAACTAACTATAAAGCCTTAATAATATTTAATTACCTTCATGTAATGCTCCTTCTCCATCTTAGAATCGCGGCACTTCGCCTTGTCCTTCCTAATACGCCGTGAGGCATAGTAGTCTCGAACAGCTTGCACCCGAGCCTCGTGCCGAAAGTTTTGCAGTAGGCGACGACATTCGGTTCCGATAACCTTTGCCACTGTCACGCCCTCGATTTAATCATACGCTAATCATACACGCAAATGCGTACGATCAAACCCAAGGACTCACGGGAAGATATCACAACACAACTCTGGACACAAATTAAATAATACAAGCTTCATATTACATGCCAGGGGCCTCGAGGGCTAGAATACAGAAGCTCGATAAACACACAAATCAGCGGAACCAACAAATTTCTAAGTACACACATAACATGGGGTGCCTTAGAGAAGGCTAGCACAAAAGAAACACGATCGAACGAGGCGAGGCCTCCTGCCTGGGAACCTCCTAACTACTCCTATTCTTCAGCGGCCTCCATGAAGAAGTCACCAACGGGGTGGCAGGCCTCGGCAGGAAACTCCATCTCTTGGGCTCCATCATCTGGTCGTAGCACGGATCAAGGGGGCAAAAAGGGGAGCAAAGCAGCGGTGAGTACTCATCCAAAGTACTCGCAAGTATTACATCAGAACTATTCTAAGTATGCATCAGTATCAAAGAAGGGGGTGGTTATATGTGGACTGACTGCAATAGTGCGAGAATAGAGAGAGAAGGCCTAGTCCTATCAAAGACTAGCATCTTCACGGTCTTGCAGCAATAGACGAGAGTAGAACAGGGGTAACACAAAAAAATAGTCATATTGTTGAAGCAAAATTAAAGTGAGGTCACGCCCAGAAATCCTCCCTCGACTCCCTGCGAGGAAGCGATCCCGAAGCAACTAATTCCAGTTAAGTAACAATTGTAGTTCTATAAGATCAGGGCACAACTCCAAGTCGTCCTGTAAACGTGGACGCGGCTATTCGAATAGTTAATTTTCATCCCTGCGGGGGTGCACCACATGTCCCATCACGCTCGATAACACTCTGGCCGGACACACTTTTCTGGGTCCTGCCCGGCCTGGGAATATCGACACGTCGCAGCCCCACCTAAGACTAAATAGAGAGGCCAGCCCGCCGGTCTAAATCCTAAGCACAATGGGTTCGTGGGCCCAGTTCCCCTTCGCGCTCCTGCACGATGCGTGGGCGGCCGACGTCAGTCCTAGCATCCCTTAATCACAAGCGCGATGCATCTCGGGACCACTCGGGTGCACGCTGCTACGTTGCTGACATCTGAAAAGCTTCGGCTGATACCGCGACGCCGAGTACCCATAATTCTTCCCGCATAGCCGGTTAGTGCGAAAAGGTCTCCGACCAACCCAGATCAAATACCCGAATCCATTATCATTTTAATTAGGCCAACAACACAATCTCGCGGGAATCCACCCGACTAACATCTAATCACCAATGATCCCAGTAACATGGTCGAGTAACTGTGTGGTTGTAACATCGGGGGGAATCCGAGGTATCATCCTCGTTGGATTCCAAACGATGTATCCGTCAAGGTGGGCTTAGAGGAATCACCCTCGTGGGTCCCACACTTGAGGGGTTGCACGACAGAGGCATCCTTGGGAATGGTGAAAGAGGAATCACCCTCGATAACCACGACCGACTAGCTATACTATAGAGATATCATCAGGAGGACTTAGAGAGGTGTCACCCTCGGTACCCGATATTATCTTTGTAGCGTCGTACAACTAAGGGGGGTCTATGTGCTGTGTCGGGTCTGGCTCGTCGATCAGGGATCGAAAATTGAAAACAAGCGGGGCAACTGGACTACGGGTTCAGAGAGGATGAGTGCTCCACCTATACTAAGCAGATTAAAGGTACATGACTGAAAGTAGCAGTTCATCAAAAATAGGCTATGCATCAGATATAGGAGCTAACTACAACAGTAGCAAAACACTAATGCAAGCATTAGGAAGAAAGACATAGGCGATATAGGAATGATCAAGGGGGTTTTGCTTGCCTTGCTGCTCTGCGGCAAAGGACTGATCGGCAGGGTTGCAGATGTACCCGGCAGCAGCGTCAATCTCGGGGTCTACTGGTAAGAAGAGGGGGAAGAAACAATAAATAATAGCAACGGTGCAACACAATGCATGACATGGCAAGATGCAGGCTAGACATGAGCTAACGCAGCAACATCCGTCATAGACGGGTCAGAAGAATATCTGACGATAATTTCCGGGTCTCGGGCTACTACCGGACAGATGGAAAACGATGGAAAAGTTCCATGTTTGCTATGCTAGGGACGCGTGACACACGAATGGACCGTGTATCCTGGTTCGTCTCGTTCTGCTGACCAACTTTCATGTTGAAAATATTTTGATGTGACGTACATATTATTTTATATTAATTTTAAAGTTTTATTCAATAATTAGGAATTAAAAACAGATTTAATTATTTTCATTAAATGCAATTATGACATCAGCATGATGTCACGGCGACATCAACAGTTGACTGGTCAACTGACTAGTGGGTCCCGAGTGTCATAGACACAAGTTTTTAATTAAGATTAAATAGTAATTAATCAGATTAATTTAGTGGGGGACCCACGTGTCATACTCTAATTATTCTATTTACCCAATTAATTAACTAAATAATATATCTATTATTTATTTAATAAAAACATATTATTATTATTATATTTTAATTTTCACTTTTCTTTAAAAGAGGTAGTGGGGCCTCCTTGTCATAGACAGCGGGGTGGGTTGGCCCCACCCGTAAGTGGCTTAGGCCACATACACATATTTACCCACACATACATATCCATACAAATAACGTATACCGCCATATACCGACATACACAAATACATACATACGTGCATCTCATACATACAAAATACATACGCAGTACATCATTTTATTTTTATTTGTAACTAAAACTCTATGCTAACTCTCCCTGTTAACAACAGAGACTTTCCAACTCTCAACTTCATAGAGAGAGAGGAACATCTCCAACATCGTCTACACGAACCTAACGACATCGGAATGGAGCGCCATTTGCCGGAACGAAACCGGGATGGCACGAGGAAGGAGACGGTGGGAGGAGCCCGGAAAGGGGCTCACCGACGTTGACGAGAGGGCCCGGTGAAGCCGGAGTTCTCGGGCGGCGAAGGAGACGGCGAGGAGGAGGATGAGGCGGTGACGGTGGCGCGGGTCCAATGAGGTCGTTGACGAGGAGGGCCGGCCGGATTCGGCCCGGAGGAGGGTCGGCGCCCGGATGGGGCCGCCAGGGGAGCTCCGGCCGGCGCGGGGCGGTGCTCGGTCGGGGAGGAGCTTGGCCAGCGCGGGGGGTGATGGGAGATGGGGTTTCCGGTGATGGGGAGGTCGGTCGGCGGGGCTGGGCTCGGTAAGAGACGAGGTGGGGTGCTCGGTCGGGGCTCGAGGTGGATCTGGGGCCGACGGGGAGTAGGGGAGGGAGGCCGACGGGTGCAGGGGATCTGGGGCGAGAGAGTGGAGGTTGGTCCTCGGTCTCGTGGGGGTTGGTGGGGGCTAGGGGTCTCGTGAGTGGGTTGGTGGGGCGTCGGGTACCGAGAGGTACCGAGAGGAGAGGAAAGGGGGGCCTCGCGGGTGGGTGAGGCGAGCGGGAGAGAGCAGGGGTGGTGGCGGCGGCCAGGGGGGAGCGGGCAGGGGGTTGGCTAGGGTTGCCCTCCCTCGGGGGCTTTGTACCGAACGGTGGGTGGACCGAAGGGGTGGCTCGCTCGGCTAGTTTTGGCCAAGTTAGCGAGGGGGGTCTTTTCCTTTTTTTATCTTTCTTATTATTATTTCCTTTTACTATTCCTTTTATTATTTAATTTTATTTACTTTCTTTTACAATTTATTATATATTTTTTTAATACTTTCTTTTATTTATTTATTTTCATCTACTATATTTCCTTTATCTATTTTATTTAGAGCTCCTCTTTTAAATATATTGGGATTACCAATAATTTCAAAAGTGCCCGATTCACTTTTATACTTCCCTAGGTAATCTTTATAACTCCCTTGACATTTTCATTTGAACAACCGAAATCTTTTCTCGTTTGACTTTATCTTAAAGCTTCTAATTTTGATTTGGTTTTAACTAACACAAGATCATTGATATAATCCACGGTGACGTGGCATCATTAGCGCGGGATCACTGTCGCTTAACTACAATCATCACTATAGCAAAAGTCGAGGATGTCACAATTCTTCCCTACTAACAAGAATTCTCGTCCCGAGAATTAAGAGGTAGAAGGAAAGAGCTCGAGGTATTCATCACGAAGATGATCCTTGCGTTCCCAAGTGGCTTCATCGTCAGAATGATTTGACCACTGCACCTTAAGGAACTTGGTGACTTTGCGATGAGTCTTACGTTCAGCTTGGTCGAGTATGCGGACTGGATGCTCTTTAGAAGAGAGGTCTTGTTGCAGCTCAAGCATACCATGATCCACTGCTCGAATAGGATCCTTGAAGCAGCGCCGGAGGTGAGAAACATGGAAGACTTCGTGAACCTAAGAAAGGTTCGTCGGCAGATCCAATTGATAAGCCACTCTTCCATGCCTTTCTAGAACAGTGAAAGGACCAATATAACGAGGAGCTAACTTGCCCTTGATTCCGAAATAGTGTGCACCTCTCATTGGTGTGACACGAAGGTAAGCCTTTTCGCCAGGTTGATAGACCATATCTTGATGATGACGGTCATACTGACTCTTCTGACGACACTGAGCAGCCTTCAGATTCTCATGAATAGTGCGGACTTTATCTTCAGCATGTTGGACAACATCTGGCCCGAAGAGTGATCGGTACATTGATCGGTGGCCCTGGAATTCCTTACGAAGTCAAGTGCAAATGATACTTTGGAGTCAAAACATGTACACGAGAGTCAGGTTTCAATCATGTGGAACTTTGGGTTATGGGTCCACCATGTGGGCCGGGAGTAGGTACAGGGGTGACATATTATATTTTCTTGGTAGCAAGACATGTCATAGGATAACCTGTCAGTTATGTTGGCAACAACGTCAGTACCAAGTGTGGGGGACGAATAGAACCATTTTCCTGCTCGTTGAAACGAGGCGGACCAGTAGGCAAAGTTCTCGTCCACTGGCGGCTACCGGAATGTTATCCACAATAGTAACAGGGTCTTACTGACAGAGTCGTACACCAAGACTTTGACCTAAGCAGGGAATTAACACTGCTTAGGTAAGTAATTGCCACACGAAAGGTCAAACAAACAATGTGAAGGAAATGTGTTCACACACACAAGTTTTTGAGTATACCATTCCCGAGGAAAAATAGGGTATGGTATACATGATAGGTCATCAAGTACATAACCTTTTAGATAAAGAGGCAAGAAGAATCATGATGTTTACCCGTACCATACGGTTTGGATAATTGATGAGGAACAATTTAGCATTGCGCTTCCAATGTTCCTGTTGAAATTTGAAGTACCACATTCGTGCTTCGGGATAGCATTGACATGGTCATCCGATATAGGTTGGACCTTGGGCATACAAAAGGATCCATGAGGAACAACTCATGAAATAAGTGATATAGTTTCCACATGGAAGATGGTGAATCTTTGATATGAAAGAATTAGTAACAATAGGTCCTTCGGCCCGGTGTGCGAGACAAGACATCATTGTACCGGGTTACATAAGACCAAAGTTATAATTATTGGGAAAATATTCCAACCATCATATTTGACCGAGATTCAGATCTGATTGGTTTCTGGATACCTCAGACTCAAGATACCTGAGAAGAAATGATGAAGATGCAAGATTCTCATGATATGAGCTACACAAGAAATTCTTAAATCATGAGTTCGAATGTAAGACATATGAACACAATGTCAAGACATTCGTGCCCACATAGAATTCTTACATCAAAGTGCAACTGAGTTCTCATTTGGAAACCATCATCGAGAGTAACAAGGCTCCATGTGTAAGTCTGGATTAGCTCTTATGAAGGGACTTCATTTCCCATGATCAAATTAGTCAGTGGCTTGGCGTGCTAAGAGAAGTTATATGAAGTGAAGATACCAAATCTTCAAAACATATAACACTTCGCACATGCCGGAATGCCTTGGTATGATCCTTAACGAAGCAAAACTAAACTTTCATATATTCACAGCGACAGGATTACACGTGAACCTTGGGAAAACACTTGTTATATCAAACATATCCTCCATGAGCTAGGCACAAAGATAGTGCTTTCAAAAGCTTCATCATGAACCATGGAGAACTTGAGGGTGCGACCGATGGGCTCAGCAACAATCCCTCAAGATTTTGACAGGGATGAATTTTCAAAATTTTCAGGATCAAGGAGATAGAATTTGTCAAGTCAAAGGGTATAATGTCGTATGCTCAAGGGAACAACAACAATTAAACATTGGTCAAATAGTGCACTCGGGGATACTGAATGAGTAGCATGACCAATGCTAAAAATAGTAAGTCAACAACCAATACTCTAAGAATGAATCAATTAGTTGTTAACCTCAAGGCAATAGGGTTGCGAAAAGTATTGGGATCACACATCAAAGTCCACTTGTTGGTATTCCAGTTTGAAACAACATGAGACCAAGAAATGAATGGTGATGGCGAGAAGTATTACTATATCAAGAATTCTTAAGACGTTTGCAATTCTCACAACATTCTTGACATAAAAGATAGTAATAGTCCAAGGTAGAAGGTAACATAAGCTGAATAGCAAGGAACTTAAGGGACAACACAAAACATGAACAAGTTTGTGTTGGAGGGGGGGCAATAAGGTTGACGATGATAACACATATCATCGAGGGGCAAGGATGGTATTCCTCATCATGCATTCGGTCGATACCCTGCAAGAGCTCAGGATGTTGATGATGATCATGACACATTTGTCGAGAAGCTTCACGAAGATGTAATCGTTTAGTGGCGACATCAAGCAAGGGAATGATGAAGCAAGCGGTTGTCGGAACCACAAATAAGACTGCTAGCTTAGAATTGAGATTGCCTTTCAGGACAACCAACATGATGTGGAAAACTTGATGTGGGCTTAACGCATAGTTGGAGATGTGTTCGAGAGATGGAGGGCATAGATAGCATGGTCAAGCTCCAACATGACGATGATGATATAGCTGAACAGCTTGGAAGGACATGATCGAGTAAAAACTTGTAAGCCAAGGAGATTACTAAAAGTTGTTGGATCACAATGTGTGCTCGATTCAGTTATCGATGTACTCGTGTGTCCAACAACTCAAACTAGAATTAAAGAAAATATCATAGTTGATGAGGAGCTCATAAGAAGTTATACAGCTCCGTGATATCCTCGAACTACACGGAATAATACTCGGAGGTAGATCAACATTTAAGGCTTGGACCGGTGTATTGATATGATGGAGAGAAGTACTTCAACTCGCCTGAGAATGAAATCAAGGTAGGACAACATGGTCGGAACCACGATTGGAAAGGACAAGATCACAGATACCAGATTCTAAGCAGAGAATGAATGATTATTGGTATGAGAAGTTTCTATGATAGGACCAACGTCGTTTCCATGGGCATGAACACAAAGTTCAAGGTCGACTCCCACTTCATCAATGCATCACCTGCCATTTGCTCCTCGCCTTTGACCAGGTTGTAGCTTTGAAAGGATATTCGGAAAAGCACTAGAAGAGTAAGACTTATGAAAACTTTTCGAGTCATATTGATTTAGGAAGGCATAGGTTCAACCCGTCGGGGCATATTAAGAACATATCCCATACACTCCAAGAGTAATTAACACATGCTTGAAGGGCATGGCTGACAAAGGGAGAACACACAATTTATGAGCGGCATCATGTGCCACGGGAAGCAATCACAAGAATTTCCAAAAGAAAAGGATGTCGTCGGATAATAACCCAGAATGAGTCTCGCAGTCCACAAAAGATCTGATATGAGTATCGGTACTCAATCAGACGGAGATAGGATGCAATGCATCGGGTTATGGAACATCTGAAAAATATAGATACTTAATTACCAAAGGAATTATGATTTCTAGGTTGGTGTATCATAATGATATGCTCCGATCAAATACAAGTAAGCTGAAAGGATTTAGATGGACAACCACCACACTTGATTTGTCGAGAACCAGCTCTGTCTGGAAGGACGTCTGAGCCGGAAGATAATACATGAGTATCTGCAGATGATTGTGTGCATTCACACAAAGGAAGAACCAATAAGATCACAGGAAAATCACAAAGGATTTTAATGAATGCTGCTAGACATATGGATTTAACCATAATGCAAGCAGGTGAGAAAGGTCATGAACATTAGGCTACGGAGGATTTTGGAAGACCGAATAGTAATTCGAAGAACTTTCGAAACCCATAACAACTGATGAGAGACGGATCCCCGATAAGATAATTCATTGCATCTCGTAAAACAAGAGCAATTGGAAAAGAAAGTATGGACGACATTTGTATGTCGTCATCCATAGGGGTTGATGGAGGAAGGGAAATCGCAAAAGCAATGAGCACACGTTATTAAGAGAACATCAAAGGGTAACTACAATTCTTCTGACGGGTAAAGCCATTGTCCTAAATACGGGGCTCTCCGGGAGAAAGTATTTACGAGAACCTAATGTTAGAGTTAGCAAAATCTTTATCCCGAAAGAGAAGAGAGAGAGTAGAGCCCAGAGTATAGGAAAGGAGTAAAAGATATTAATACCACCCAATTGAGATGTGGGCCCGTAAGCCACAACATGAGTGTTAGTAAGGTTTTTCAAACACTAGACTCAACTTTGGCCAAGGAGTTGGAAAGGGGGCTACCTACAGGTAGTCGGCTCTGATACCAACTTGTGACGCCCTTGATTTAATCGTACGGTAATCATACACGCAAATGCGTACGATCAAACGCAAGGACTCACGGGAAGATATCACAACACAACTCTAGACACAAATAAAATAATACAAGCTTCATATTACAAGCCACGGGCCTCGAGGGATAGAATACAAAAGCTTGATAAACACACGAGTCAGCGGAAGCAACAAATATTTGAGTACACACATAACATGGGGTGCCTTAGAGAAGGCTAGCACAAAAGAAACACGATCGAATGAGGCGAGGCCTCCTGCCTGGGAACCTCCTAACTACTCCTATTCTTCAGCGGCCTCCACGAAGAAGTCACCAACGGGGTGGCAGGCGTCGTCAGGAAACTCCATCTGCTGGGATCCATCATCTGGTCATAGCAAGGATCAAGGGGGCAAAAAGGGGAGCAAAGCAGCGGTGAGTACCCATCCAAAGTACTCACAAGTCTTACATCAGAACTATTCTAAGTATGCATCAGTATCAAAGAAGGGGGTGGTTATATGTGGACTGACTGCAGCAATGCGAGAATAGAGAGAAAAGGCCTAGTCCTATGAAAGACTAGCATCTTCAGGGTCTTGCAGCAATAGACGAGAGTAGAATAGGGGTAACACAAAAAAATAGTCATATTGTTGCAGCAAAATTAAAGTGAGGTCACGCCCAGAAATCCTCCCTCAACACCCTGCGAGGAAGCGATCCCGAAGCAACTAATTCCAGTTAAGTAACAATTATAGTTGTATAGGATCAGGGCACAACTCCAAGTCGTCCTGTAACCGTGGACTCTGGCCGTACACACTTTTCTGGCTCCTGCCCGGCCTCGGAATATCGACACGTCGCAGCCCCACCTAAGTACAAACAGAAAGGGGAGCCCGTCGGTCTAAATCCTAAGCACAAAGGGTTCATGGGCCCAGTTCCCCTTCGCGCTCCTGCACGATGCGTGGGCGGTCGACGTCAGTCCTAGCATCTCTTAATCACAAGTGCGATGCATCTAGGGTCCACTCGGGCGCGCGCCGCTACGTTGCTAGCATTTGAAAAGCTTCGGATGATACGGCGATGCCGAGTACCCATAATTCTTCCTGCATAGCCGGTTAGTCCAAAAATGTCTCCGAGCAACCCAGATCAAATACCCGAATCCATTATCACTTTAATTAGGGCATCGACACAATCTCGCGGGAATCCACCCTACTAACATCTAATCACCAATGATCCCAGTAACATGGTCGAGTAACTGTGTGGTTGTAACATCGGGGGGAATCCAAGGTATCACCCTCGTTAGATTCCGAACGATTTATCCGTCAAGGTGGGCTTAGAGGAATCCCCCTCGAGGGCCCCACACTTGAGGGGTTGCACGACAAAGGCATCGTCGGGAATGGTGAAAGAGGAATCACCCTCGATAACCACGACCGACTAGCTATAATGCAGAGATATCATCAGGAGTACTTAGCGAGGTATCACCCTCGGTACCCGATATTATCTCTGTAGCATCGTACAACTAAGGGGGGTGTATGTGCTGTGTCGGGTCTGGCTCGTCGATCAGGGATCGAGAATTGAAAACAAGCAGGGCAACTGGACTACGGGGTCAGAGGGGATGACTGCTCCACCTATACTAAGAAGATTAAAGGTACATGATTGAAAGTAGCAGTTCATCAAAAATACGCTATGCAACAGATATAGGAGCTAACTACAATAGTAGCAAAATACTAATGCAAGCATTAGGAAGAAAGACATAGGCGATATAGGAATGATCAAGGGGGTTTTTCTTGCCTTGCTGCTCTGCGGCAAAGGACTGATCGCCAGGTCATAGATGTACCAGGCAGCAGCGTCAATCTCGGGGTCTACCGGTAAGAAGAGGGGAAGAAACAATAAATAATAGCAACGGTGCAACACAATGCATGACATGGCAAGATGCAGGCTAGACATGAGCTAATGCAGCAACATCCGTCATAGACGGGTCGGAAGAATATCTGACGATATTTTCCGGGTCTCAGGGCTACTACCGGACAGATGTAAAATGATGGAAAATTTCCATGTTTGCTATGCTAGGGACGCGTGACAGACGAACATACCGTGTATCCGGGTTCGTCTCGTTCTCCTGATCAACTTTCATGTTGAAAATATTTTGATGTGACTTACGGATTATTTTATATTAATTTTCAAAGTTTTATTCAATAATTAGGAATTAAAAACAGATTTAATTAATTTAATTTAATGCAATTATGACATCAGCATGATGTCACGCTGACATCAACAGTTGACTGGTCAACTGACCACTGGGTCCCGAGTGTCATAGACACAAGTTTTTAATTAAGATTAAATAGTAATTAATTAGATTAATTTACTAGGGGACCCACGTGTCATACTCTAATTATTATAATTACCCAATTAAATAATTAAATAATATATCTATTTATTTATTTAATAAAAACATATTTTTATTATTATATTTTAATTTTCACTTTTCTTTAAAAGAGGTTGTGGGGCCTCCCTGTCATAGACAGCGGGGTGGGTTGGCCCCACTGGTAAGTGGCTTAGGCCACATACACATATTTACCCACAGATACATATCCATACAATTAACGTATACCGCCATATACCGACATACACAAATACATACATATGTGCATCTCATACATACAAAATACATACGCAATACATCATTTTATTTTATATCTAACTAAAACTCTCTACTAACTCTCCCTGTTAACAACACAGACTTTCAAACTCTCAGCTTCACAGATAGAGAGGAACATCTCCAACATCGCCTACACGAACCTAACGGCGTCGGAATGGAGCGGCGTTTGCCGAAACGGAACCGGGACGTCGCGAGGAAGGAGACGGTGGGAGGAGCCCTGAAAGGGGCTCACCGACATTGACGAGAGGGCCCGGTGAAATTGGAGTTCTCGGGAGGCGGAGGAGACGGCGAGGAGGAGGACGAGGCGGTGACGGTGGCGCGGCTCCGGTAAGGTCTTTGACGAGGAGGGCCGGTCGGTGGAGGTCGCCGGAGGGACCGACCAGATCCGGCCCGGAGGAGGGACGGCGCCTGGATGGGGCCGCCGGGGGAGCTCCGGCCGGCGCGGGCCGGCGCGGGGCGGTGCTCGGTTGGGGAGGGGCTTGGCCGGTGCGGGGGGCCGACAGGAGATGGGGGTTCCAGTGATGGGGAGGTTGGCCGGCGGGGCTGGGCTCGGTGGGAGACGAGGTGGGGTGCTCGGTCGGGGCTCGAGGTGGATCTGGGGCCGACGGGAGTAGGGGAGGGAGGCCGACGGGTAGTAGGGGAGGGAGGCCGACGGGTGCAGGGGATCCGGGGCGAGAGATTGGAGGGAGGCCCTCGGTCTCGTGGGGGTTGGTGGCGCTGGAAGTCCCGCTCAAGAGGAGGGAGGCTTGGTGCGGGGTTGGTGGGGGCTGGGGGTCTCGTGAGTGGGTTGGTGGGGTGTGGGGTACCGAGAGGTACCGAGAGGAGAGGAAAGGGGGGGCCTCGCGGGTGGGTGAGGCGAGCGGGAGAGAGCAGGGGTGGCGGCCGCGACCAGGGTGGGGGGAGCAGGCACGGGGTCGGCTAGGGTTGCCCTCCTTGGGGGGTTTATACCCCTCGGGTGGGTGGGCCGAAGGGGTGGTTGGCTGGGCTAGTTTTGGCCGAGTTAGTTAGGGGTTTTTTTCCTTTTTTTATCTTTCTTATTATTATTTCCTTTTACTATTCTTTTTATCATTTAATTTTATTTACTTTCTTTTACAATTTATTATATATTTTTTCAATAATTTATTTTATTTATTTATTTTCATTTACTATATTTCCTTTATCTATTTTATTTAAAGCTCCTCTTTTAAATATATTGGGATTACCAATAATTTGAAAAGTGCCCGATTCACTTTTATACTTCGCTAGGTAATCTTTATAACTCCCCTGAAATTTTCATTTCAACCACCGAAATCTTTTCTCGTTTGACTTTATCTTAAAGCTTCGAATTTTGATTCGGTTTCAACTAACACGAGATCAATGATATAATCCACGGTCACGTGGCATCATTAGCGCGGGATCACTGTCGCTTAATTACAATCATCACTGTAGCAAAAGTCGAGGATGTCACAGCTGCGTTCTCCTCGTATCCCTCCTCACACCTGTAGTAGGTCTGCAAACGAGACAACACCGATTAGTACAATAACTAGCTATGGTTGATTTATAATTGTGTAAAGGAGAAATTACCAAGAACTGTCGTATCACCATGTCGGCCCTCGTGTGGCTCGAAACACCGTCGATCTCCACCTTCGGCGGAGCCGCGGCACCCAAGTAGTGCTCCAGGTCATTCCTACCTCTCGCTCCCGACCGGGCAACGTAAAAACCCCGGGAAGTTTTGACGGCAAAGCACACCGAGGACGATGTTGGGCTTGCGGACACCCTTGGCAACAAACCAACCCCTGCAGTATGACAAATTGAAGCCAAAACATTAGATATTTGAGAAAACGTGAAGGCAAAACGTTAAACAAGAGTAAATTAACTAACTTGTCCCCATTTGGCTTAATCGACCACCTCTGCTCGCGGGTTGCCGGCACGAGCAGGAGCCCCGAACTACCACGCTGGTAGAAGGTAGCCCCTTCACCCAGCTCCTCGTCGCTATCAGCATGGCCACTTGGCTCAGGCTAGGTCTCTGGGGACGTACCCTCATCCCTGCTTTGCTCCAGAGTCGCCTGGAACGAAGCCTCTGGGACACGAGTCTCGTGGGTCGAAGGCTCATCGACCTGAGGCTCGTCGACCTGAGGCTCATCGACCCGAGGCTCGTGAACCGGAGACCGTGTAGCCTCCACCTCAGACGAATCCACCATACAAGTCATGTGCTCAGGTGAATCAGCTTGGGGTGGCGGCGAGGAAGGCGTGGCAGCCACCGCCCTACCTCTCCCGCGGGCACGTCTACCTTTAGTACGACATAAATACCAAGATGAGTAACAAAATGTATATAAATAGCAACATTGCTACAACATAAATACCAACATAACTACAACATAAATACTAACATGAGTAATACCTTTAGTACCTCTCGGCTTCACGTGTGGTCGACCTCCTCTCACGGGGGCCGCGAGAGTCGAAGAAGCGGACACTCCATGCAGAGTAGAGGGCAATGCTCTCCGAAGAGGCGAGTCAGGAATGGAAGTACCCATCCCACCACCCGCCGACGAAGAAGGAGCCGCGGAGTGCTTTCGACCCTTTCCCACCATCTTTCAACACCTGTCATGACAAAGAGTAAATGAAATTAGTACAACATAAATACCAACATGAGTAATAGAATGTATATAATTTAAGTGTATCATCGTCATAAATACAAACATGACTAATCAAAATTGAATACCTAACATGAACTCAAAATTTATATATAGTAATAGTTGAATACCTGACATGAACTAATAACAATCGTGCTTGTCTATATAGGCTTCGGGGTCAATAAATGCATCATGATCATCACTATCATCAATAAATGCATCATCATCATCACTATTAGGAAGAACATGTGGAAGGCCACCATTATGTAATTGGTCAAGAAGTGACAGGTCATCCGCAGCAGTAACCTCTTCTTCTTCCGGCTCTTCCTGTTCGGGCTCAGGGGTTAAGACGGATTCACTGTCGCTGTCTACTACAATGTTCTGGGGTGAAGTAGAGCGGTTCTTGAAACGTTTCTTGGACATACGTGTTTCTTGGAAGAATTCTCCTTCATATGTGTCTGGGTTAATGTGAGGTACGTAATCCTCTTCATTGAGGGTAGGTGGTCTAAAATGTGGTGGCACTTCATAAACGACATCCCAACCTTTGAGATTTGGATCAGTTTGGCAAGCCCACGGTAGATAGAAAACTTGTGTCACTTGTTGAGCCGTAATATAGACATCGGGAACATCTGAGTGGGTGTTTTGGTTGATTTCGACTAGTCCTATATGTTCATGAGTCATTCTAGTCTCCCTCGGCTCAAACCAATAACATTTGAAGACTACGACGCTCGATGGGTTTTCACCATAGAATAGAAGTTCATAAATTTCTTCAACTCTTCCATAATACTCGGTGCCTCCTTCGTCGATAGCAGAGACAGAACAATTTGTAGTCTTTAGGTTGGGCATAGATAGCTCTTTGCCAAAGGTACCAAAGTGATACCCGTTGATGTTGTATTTGTCAAATGAACGGACCTTATTGTCAAAACCATTAGCAACTTGTCTCAACTCGACGTCCATAGACTCTCCATCAGCCTACAAGTTTTATAAAAATGGATGCATTAGCCACAAATTAGACCAAGAAATGAAATGGACCATTAATGGTAATTAATTACCCTTTGTTTGAACCAAGAGATGAAACCGGGATAGTCGCCTCCATGCTTTCGAGAAGCTCATACTCTTCGACGGAGTCCTTTTCGATGACCGCACCATCCGAGGATTCGGCGACGTATCGACTATATCAAATATCTGGGAATAAGAGTAGTTGAAAGGAATTAGAAGTTGCGGAACAATAATTTACTGAGAACTTACTCGATGTACGGCTGCACTTCTGTTAGGTTGGTGAAGATATACAATGAAATGGTTCGCCATTCTTCGACATCCAACGATTTCCCTTTCGAAGAACTGGATGGTGCGAGCTTCCCTTTGAATAGGCTGAGGTTGGATCGACCTTTTTTTGGATCGCCATCATTGTACCGAGGCTTTGGGTTATGCAAATGATGATTTTTGGCTTCATAGTGTTCTGTGATGAAGTTTGCCGCCTCCTGAGTAATGGATGCCTCGGCCATAAATGCTTAAATTCTACGTTTATTTTTACACTTAGCTCGAAGCATCTTCTGCATCCTCTCAGTTGAGTAGCACCATCGATTTTGAACGCCCCCCCCCCAATCTTGCCTCGATCGGGAGATGCAAAATCAAATGCTGCATTGGATTAAAGAAGCCCGGTGGAAAGATCTTTTCTAATTTGCAGATCAACTCTGGCGCCAACTCTTCCATTTCATCTAGCATGCCTGGCGATAGTTCTTTCGCACAAAGAGAACGGAAGAAATAGCTCAGCTCTGCCAGTACTAGCCATTCATTCTCAGGGATAAAGCCATGCAATATCACTGGCATTACCCGCTCAATCCATATGTGCCAATCATGACTCTTGAGACCAAATATTTTCAATTTCTCAAGACTCGCTCCCCTCTTTAGATTCGCAGCATACCCATCGGGGAACATCAACCGCATTTTCACCCACAATAGCATTTCCTCATAGCTGGCCTTTCAAGATTGAACCATGCCTTTGGCTTCGCTATGCTTTGCTTTCCTTTCCGTTGTCGCAAGTTTTGCAACGGTCTATCACATAGAGCCTCCAGGTCGATTCTAGCCTTAGGATTATCTTTTGACTTCCCCTCTATGCCGAATAATGTACCAAAAATGGCCTCCGCAATATTCTTTTCAGTGTGCATCACGTCGATGTTGTGTGGGCAAAGGAGTTCTTTGCAGTAAGGCAGATCCCATAAGCATGACTTGTGAGTCCAGGCGTGTTCCGTATTATACCCTTTGAAGTATCCTGGACGCAAAGGATCAAGCTCGAGAGCGTTTAACTGATCAAGGGTTTGTTGGCCTGTCAATGCAGCTCGTGCAGTGTTTTTGACAACTCTACCTTTGATGAAATTCTTCTTGTCTTTTCTGAAGTTATGGTCAGGATCCAGGAATTGTCTATGCATGTCGAAGCAAGAATACTTGTGACCATCCTGTAGCCAACGGAACTGAACAGGTGCCTTGCATGTGGTGCACAGGAACCTTCCATGCACACAACAGCCAGCGAATAGCGCAAACGCCGGATAAACATGCGTCGAGTACATGTACCACACATGCATTTTGAAATTTGTTTTGGTAGCCGCGTCATAGGTCTTGATACCATTATCCGAGGCTTCTTGCAACTCACCCTTAAGCAGCTGCATGTACACATTCATAATCTTCCCCGGATAGTTGGGCCCTGGAATTATCAACGTCAGGAAAATGTTCTTTCTTTTCATAATCTCTCCGGGTGGCAAATTGAGTGGAATGACAAATACACGCCAACAACTGTATTATGCTGCCGTCATACCATACACATTGAACCCATCCGTGCTGATGGCAACTCTAGGATGCCTTGGATCTTCCGATTTATCCTTATGTAATGCATCGAAGTCCCTCCACGCAAAACCATCTGAAGTGTGTACCAGCATCTTGTTCCCATCCGCATCTAGTTTGGTTCTTTTGCCCAATTTGTGCCATGTCATCTGTCTGGCTGTCTCTTCAACCATGAAAAGACGTTGAAGTCTTGTTACGATTGGCAGATACCGAAGAACACTAATGGGGATTTTGGTCTGATTCTTCTCACCCATACCGTTGTCTACCACAATATACCTGGAAGAATTGCAAATGGAACAATTGTTCAAGGCCGCATACTCAAGCCTAAATAAGGCACATCCATTCTCACTAGCATGTATCTTCTCATAGGGCATCTTAAGTACACGGAGGATTTTCTCTGGCTGGTACAGCTTTGGAGGCAGTACATGGCCTTTGGGTAGAAAGCGTCCAAATATCGTCATCATCGCGTCGTAGCATTCTCTGCCTAGGTTGGAGCCTTCAGAGCCATTACTTGCGCGATGGCATCCAGCTGACAAACCTTAGTATGCCCATGGAGAGGACGTTTTGAAGACTCCAACATTTCATAGAAGGCCTTTGCAAGTTCCTCCATCTCATCGTCCGAATCCCGAGCATCATCAAAGTCTTGCACCATGTCTTCGATCCCAGTACCATGCTCGTCGGTGCGACGGTGAATCACCTCAGCCCTGGCACGCTGGTCAGACTCACCATGAAAAGTCCACACCGTATAATTAGGCGTAAAACCCCACTTCTGCAGGTGTTTACCCATTTGAAACTTTGTCTGCTTTTTCCAGTTGTCGCAGTTGAGACAGGGGCACCATGTTTTTTGCTGGCCATTTGCAGATGCGGCTCTCACAAACCCCCTGGTTTTTGTTAACAATTCATTGGTCATGTCTTTTTGACTAGGGTGACCAGTGTACATCCAAGCACGATCACTCATGTTGCCTGGCTACCTATGGGCGCACAAGAAATAAATATATAATTCATCATGTATATTCATACGCTAATCAAGTTTGTCAGTTTTATTACGTCCATGCAACCTACACGCTAATAGGTAAAGATAGGTCCTAATCCCACCCGAGTATGTGTAGATTGGGTTTGTTTTCCCATGATCTGCTCCTGATGTGACATAGAATTTCGGCAGCACCTCCCCGTTGTTCTCCTGATACACGTCTCGGCAATGAGCAGAGAGGATGTGTACCCGGAGAACAACAGGGAGGCACTGACGAAATTCTGCATCGGATCCAGAGCACATCATACGAGAAAACGAACCCAATTTACACATACTCGGGCTGTCCATGGATAATGTTGGACAATTCGAAAGGATGGCGGTTATAAATATGCAAATACATGCATATATATAGATGTCACCCTTTCGAACGGGAGACGCACACTGGTCACGCATACTCATGATTGAAGAAACCTATAGCTAGCAAGTTTCATCGGCACGAAGAACGGAACAGAGCAAATTAATGGGGTAGGAGGAGAAGTCATTTGTGCTCACCAACAAACGCACGGGCAGAGCTCGTCCAACGCACGTGGAGGTCGTCGAACAACAGCACATTGAAATTCACACGATCAACACAAATATGATGTTTTTATAATTAACATAGCTATGTGACCTAACTCATAATTTACAAAACGATGACCCCATCACCTTAGTGGCATCGATGGTCGGTGGTGTCGGGTGTCGGTGGCGTCGGTGGTCGGTGGTGTCGGTTATCGGTGGCGTCGGATGTCGAGGATTAGTTGTGTCGGTGGTCGGGGGTCAGTGTCGTCGGGGGTTGGGGTCTTTTCGGTCAACAAGAGGCCGAAGAGGTGTCGGGGCTCGGGGGTTGGGGGTTAGTGGCGTCGGGGATTGGGGTAAGTGGTCGGGGGTCGAGGGTGAGTGGCGTCGGGGGTCGGGGGTCGAGGGTCAGTGGCGTTGGGAGTCATGGGTCAGTGGCGTCAGGCGTCGGGGGTCGGGGGTCAAGGGTCAGTGGCGTCTGTAGTCGATGGTCAATGGTGTCGGGCGTCGGGGGTCGGGGTCAGTGGTGTCGGGCGTCGGGGGTCGGGAGTCGGGTGTTAGTGGCGTGGGAGGTCGGGAGTTGGTGGCGTCGGGCGTCGGGGGTCGGGGGTCGGGGTCCTCTTCTTTCTTCTTCTCCTCTCTCCTCTTTTCCTTCTTCTTCTTCTTGATCATCTTATTATTATTATTCGTCTTTTTTCTCCTCCTGCACCTCCTCCTCCTCTTCTTCTTCTTTCTTTTATCTTTCTCCTCCTCTCCTCTTTCTTCTTCTTCTTCTTCTTCTTCTTCTTATTTTCTTCTAAGTTTTTTCTATCTATTTTTTTCTTTTGTATCTACTTTTTCTACCTAATAAACTAACTATCTAATTTAACATAAAAAACAGGAAAAAATCTAAACCTAGCACTAAAGTACATATTCTTCTTCTACGTTTTCTACTTTTTCTACTTTTTCTTTTTATTATTCAGACATTAACTAAGTTTCTTCATCTAGCTAAATTTAGAGGAAATTATTCGGATAAAACCTAAGAACACTAACCTAATCTTATCTACACTACATACATAATCTAATCTATCAATTAAACAACAAAAAAGATAAAGAAAAAACAAGAACAAAAAACAAAAAAATAAGAAAAAGACTAACCGGGGGGCGGGCGTCGGGTCGCCGGCACAGGGAAGGTGTGGCTGGGGCGGCGACCGGGAGGGAGGTGCGAGGGGGCGGCGGCCGAGAGGGAGGTGCGAGGGGGGGTGGCGGCCGGGAGGGTGGTGGGAGGGGGCGGACGGGAGGGAGGTGGGAGGGGTGGCGGCCGGGATGGAGGTCGTAGGGGGGCAGCGGTCAGGAGGGAGGTGGGAGGGGGCGGCGGCGATCGGGACGGAGGTGGGAGGGGGCAGCGGTCGGGAGGGTGGTGGGAGGGGGCGGACGGGAGGGAGGTGGGAGAGGTGGCGGCCGGGAGGGAGGTCGTAGGGGGGCAGCGGTCAGGAGGGAGGTGGGAGGGGGCGGCGGCGATCGCGACGGAGGTGGGAGGGGGCGGCGGTCGGGAGGGAGGTGGGAGGGGGCGGCGGTCGGAGGGAGGTGGGATGGGGGGCGGCTGGGCGGGAGGTGGGAAGGGCGGCGGTAGCGGAGAGGGAGGTGGGAGGGGGGTGGCGGCCGAGAGGGAGGTGGGAGGGGGCAGCGGTTGGGAGGGAGGTGGGCGGGGGGTAGCGGTCGGGAGGGAGGTGGGAGGGGGGCGGCGACCGGGAGGGCGGCGATGCGGGTGGCTGGGGAGGGGAGCTACCGCGGCGGCGGGTGGGCAGATCGACGGCGCAAGAGAGAGAGAGAGAGGGTAGGCGGGCAGGGCGTGGGTGGGGGTGGGAGCCGTTAGGGGAGGCGTGGGAGCCGTTAGGACCATGTCCCCTTTGCCGTGTGCAAAGGGAAGGTGGCGGACGGCAAAGGGGTGTTGGGGAACGTCGCATGGGAAACAAAATTTTTCCTACACGCACGAAGACCTTTCATGGTGATGTACATCTACGAGAGGGGATTTGTGATCTACGTACCCTTGTAGACCGTACAGCAGAAGTGTTAGTGAACGCGGTTGATGTAGTGGAACGTCCTCACGTCCCTCGATCCGCCCCGCGAACCGTCCCGCGATCAGTCCCACGATCTAGTCCCTCGATGATCTCGGCCTTCTTGATCCAGCAAGAGAGGCGGAGAGGTAGAAGAGTTCTCTGGCAGCGTGACGGCGCTCCGGAGGTTGGTGATGATCTCGTCTCGTCAGGGCTCCGCCCAAGCTTCGCAGAAACGCGACCTAGAGGTAAAACCGTGGAGATATGTGGTCGGGCTGCCGTGGCAAAACTGTCTCAAATCAGCCCTAAAACCTTCGTATATATAGGTGGGAGAGGGGGGGCCTTGCCTTGGGGCTCAAGGAGCCCCAAGGGGGTCGGCCGAGCCAAAGGGGGGAAGGTCTCCCCTTCCAAACCGAATCCAACTTGGTTTGGAAGGTGGAGTCCTTCTTCCCTTTCCCACCTCCTCCTTTTTTTTCTTCTCTTTGATTTTCTTCCTATGGCGCATAGGGCCTTCTTGGGCTGTCCCACCAGACCACTAAGGGCTGGTGCGCCACCCCCAAGGGCTATGGGCTTCCCCGGGGTGGGTTGCCCCCCCCTGGTGAACACCCGGAACCCATTCGTCATTCCCGGTACATTCCCGGTAACTCCGAAAACCTTCCGGTAATCAAATGAGGTCATCCTATATATCAATCCTCGTTTCCGGACCATTCTGGAAACCCTCGTGACGTCTGTGATCTCATCCGGGACTCCGAACAACGTTCGGTAACCAACCATATAACTCAAATACGCATAAAACAACGTCGAACCTTAAGTGTGCAGACCCTGCGGGTTCGAGAACTATGTATACATGACCCGAGAGACTCCTCGGTCAATATCCAATAGCAGGACCTGGATGCCCATATTGGATCCCACATATTCTACGAAGATCTTATCGTTTGAACCTCAGTGCCAAGGATTCATATAATCCCGTATGTCATTCCCTTTGTCCTTCGGTATGTTACTTGCCCGAGATTCGATCGTCAGTATCCGCATACCTATTTCAATCTCGTTTACCGGCAAGTCTCTTTACTCGTTCCGTAATACAAGATCCCGCAACTTGCACTAAGGCACATTGCTTGCAAGGCTTGTGTGTGATGTTGAATTACCGAGTGGGCCCCGAGATACCTCTCCGTCACACGGAGTGACAAATCCCAGTCTCGATCCATACTAACTCAACTAACACCTTCAGAGATACCTGTAGAGCATCTTTATAGTCACCTAGTTACGTTGTGACGTTTGATACGCACAAAGCATTCCTCCGGTGTCAGTGAGTTATATGATCTCATGGTCATAGGAACAAATACTTGACACGCAGAAAACAGTAGCAACAAAATGACACGATCAACATGCTACGTCTATTAGTTTGGGTCTAGTCCATCACATGATTCTCCTAATGATGTGATCCCGTTATCAAGTGACAACACTTGCCTATGGTCAGGAAACCTTGACCATCTTTGATCAACGAGCTAGTCAACTAGAGGCTTACTAGGGACAGTGTTTTGTCTATGTATCCACACATGCACTGTGTTTCCAATCAATACAATTATAGCATGGATAATAAACGATTATCATGAGCTAAGAAATATAATAATAACTAATTTATTATTGCTTCTAGGGCATATTTCCAACAGTCTCCCACTTGCACTAGAGTCAATAATCTAGTTCACATCACCATGTGATTCCAACGAATCCAACACCCATATAGTTATGGGGTCTGATCACGTCTTGCTCATGAGAGAGGTTTTAGTCAACGGTTCTGAAATTTTCAGATCCTTGTGTTCTTTACAAATCTTTATGTCATCTTATAGATGCTGCTACTATGTCCTATTCGGAAATACTCCAAATATCTACTCTACTATACGAATCCGTTTCACTACTCATAGTTATTCGGATTAGTGTGAAAGCTTACATCGACGTAACCCTTTACGATGAACTCTTTAACCACCTCCATAATCGAGAAAAATTCCTTAGTCCATCAGTTACTAAGGATAAATTTTGACCGCTGCTAGTGATTCAATCATGGATCACTCTCTGTACCTCTCAACAGACTTGCTGCAAGGCACACATCAGGTGCGGTACTCAGCATGGCATACTTTAGAGTCTACGGCTAAGGCATAGAAGACGACCTTGGTCTAGTCTCTTTATTCTGCCGTGGTCGGGTTATGAGTCTTACTCAAATTCACACCTTACAACGCAACCAAGAACTCCTTCTTTGCTGATCTATTTTGAACTCCTTCAAAACTTGTCAAGGCATACATCTTGTTGAAACTTCCATTAAGCGCTTTCGATCTATCTCCACAGATCTTTGATGCTCAACGTTCATGTAGCGCCATCCAGGTACTCCTTTGAAAACTCCTTTCAAACAACCTTGTATGCTTCACAGAAATTCTACATTACTTCTGATCCACAATATGTCAACCACATATACTTATCAGAAATTCTATAGTGCTCCCACTCACTTCTTTGGAAATACAAGTTTCTCATAAACCTTGTACAAACCCAAAATCCTTGATCATCTCATCAAAGTGTATATTCCAACTCCGAGATGCTTGCACCAGTCCATTTAAGGATCGCTGGACCTTGCATACTTGCTAGTATCTATAGGATCGACAAAACCTCATGGTTGTATCTCATACAATGTTTGCTCAAGGAAACCGTCGAGGAAACAATGTTTTGACATCCTACATGCAATATTTCATAAATAATGCAGCAACTACTAACATAATTCTAACAGACTTTAAGCATCGCTACGAGTGAGAAAGTCTCATCATAGTCAACTGTTTGATCTTGTCGGAAACATCTTTGCGACAAGTCGAGCTTTTCTTAATAGTGACTTATCACTATCATCGTCTATCTTCCTTTTAAAGATCCATCTTTACTCAATAGTCCTATGACCATCAAGTAGTTCTTCCAAAGTCTACACTTTGTTTTCATACATGGATCCTCTCTCGGATTTCATGGCTTCCACCCATTTGTTGGAATCTGGGCCCACCATTGCTTTCTCCATAACTCGTAGGTTCACTGTTGCTCAACAACATGACCTCCAAGACAGGGTTACCGTACCACTCTCTAGTAGTACGCGACCTTGCCAACCTATGAGGCTTGTAGTAACTTGATCCGATGCTCGATGATCACCATCATCAGCTTTCACTTCAATTGGTGTAGGCGCCACAGGAACAACTTCCTGCGCCCTGCTACACACTGGTCGAAGTGATGGTTCAATAACCTCATCAGGTTCTAGCACCCTCCCACGCAATTCTTTCGAGAGAAACCTTTCCTCGAGAAAGGATCCGTTTCTAGAAACAAACACTTTGCTTTCGGATCTGAGATAGGAGATGTACCCAACTGTTTTGGATATCCTATGAAGATGCATTTATCCGATTTGGGTTCGAGCTTATCAGACTGAAACTTTTTCACATAAGTGTCGAAACCCTAAACTTTCAAGAAACGACAGTTTAGATTTCTCTAAACCTAAGTCTATACTGTGTCATCTCAACCGAAATACGTGGTGCCCTATTTAAAGTGAATGCGGTTATCTCTAATGCTTAACCCATAAACGATAGTGGTAATTCGATAAGCGACATCATAGCATGCACCATACCAAATAGTGTGTGGCTATGACATTCAGACACATCATCACACTATGATGTTCTAGGTGGCATGAACTACAAACAATTTCCACATTGTCTTAACTGCGTACCAAAACTCGTAACTCAGATATTCATTTCTATGATCATATCGTAGACAGTTTATCCTCTTGTTACGACGAACTTCACTCCGAAACAGAATTGAACTTTTCAATATTTCAGACTTGTGATTCATTAAGCAAATACTCTAGTATCTACTCAAATCGTCATTGAAGTAAGAACATAATGATATCCACTGCGTGCCTCAGCACCCATTGGACTGCATACAACAAAATGTATCACTTCCAATGAAAAACAAGGCCTTGCTCATGTGGTATGATTTGCATGTCACTTGTGATTCAAAATCAAGTGAGTATAAAGATCCATCAGCATGGAGCCTTTTCATGCAATTTATACCAACATGACTCAAGCGGCAGTGCCACAAGTAAGTGGTACTATCATCATTACCTCGTATCTTTTGGCACCAATATCATGAACATGTGTAATACTACGATCGAGATTCAATAAACCATTGAAGTTGATTATTCAAGAAAATAGAGTAACCATTATTCTCTTTAAATGAATAATCGTATTGCAATAAACACGATCCAATCATGTTCATGCTTAACGCAAGCACCAAATAACAATTATTTAGGTTTAACACCAATCCCGATGGTAGAGGGAGCGTGCGACGTTTGATCATATCAACCTTGGAAACACTTCCAACACGTATCGTCACCTCGCCTTTAGCTAGTCTCCGTTTATGCCGTAGCTTTCATTTCGTGTTACTAATCACTTATTAACCGAACCGGTATCCAATACCCTCATGCTACTAGGAGTACTAGTAAAGTACACATCAACATCATGTATATCTAATATACTTCTTTCGACTTTTGCCAGCCTTCTTATCTACCAAGTATCTAGAGTTGCTCCGCCTCAGTGACTGTTCCCCTCATTACAGAAGCACTTAGTCTCGGGTTTGGGTTTAATCTTGGGTCTCTTCATTAGTGCAGCAACTGTTTTGTCGTTTCACGAAGTGTCCCTTCTAGCCCTTGCCTTTCTTGAAACTTAGTGGTTTTACAAACCATCAACTATTGATGCTCCTTCTTGATTTCTACTTTCGCAGTGTCAAACATTGCGAATCGCTCAAGGATCATTGTATCTATCCTTGGTATGTTATAGTTCATCACGAAGATCTCACAGCTTGGTGGCAGTGACTTTGGAGAACCATCACTATCTCATCTGGAAGATTAACTCCCACTTGATTCAAGTGATTGTCGTACTCAGACAATCTGAGCACACGCTCAACGATTGATCTTTTCTCCTTTACTTTGTGGACAAAGAATCTTGTTGGAGGTCTTGTACCTCTTAACAAGGGCACAAGCATGAAATCATAATTTCATCTCTTTAGAACATCATTTATGTTCCGCGACATTTCAAAACGTCTTTGGCGCCTTGCTTGTAAGCCATTAAGTATTTTGCACTGAACTATCGTGTAGTCATCAGAAACGTGTATGTGAGATGTTCACAGCATCCACACACGACGCTCGAGGTGCAGCACACCGAGTGGTGCATTAAGGACATAAGCCTTCTGCGCAGCAACGTGGACAATCCTCGGTTTTACAGACTCAGTCTGCAAAGTTTGCTACTATCAATTTTCAACTAAATTTTCTCTAGGAACATATAAAAACAGTAGAGCTATAGCGCAAGCTACATCGCAATTCGCAAAGATCATTAGACTATGTTCATGATAATTAGTTCAATTAATCATATTACTTAAGAACTCCCACTCAAAAAGTACATCTCTCTAGTCATTTGAGTGGTACATGATCCAAATCCACTATCTCATGTCCGGTCATCACGTGAGTCGAGAATAGTTTCAGTGGTAAGCATCTCTATGCTAATCATATCAACTATACGATCCATAGTCGACCTTTCGGTCTCATGTGTTCCGAGGCCATGTCTGCACATGCTAGGCTCGTCAAGCTTAACCCGAGTGTTCCACGTGTGCAACTGTTTTGCACCCGTTGTATGTGAACGTTGAGTCTATCACACCCGATCATCACGTGGTGTCTCGAAACGAAGAACTGTCGCAACGGTGCACAATCGGGGAGAACACAATTTCGTCTTGAAATT
Source organism: Hordeum vulgare subsp. vulgare (assembly GCF_904849725.1). Lineage (NCBI taxonomy): Eukaryota > Viridiplantae > Streptophyta > Magnoliopsida > Poales > Poaceae > Hordeum > Hordeum vulgare. Next base: position 321,089,011 of record NC_058519.1, on the reverse strand, counting down.
TTAGTGAGAGATCACCTCATAATGCTACCGTCGTTCTAAGCAAGATAAGGTGCAAAAAGGATTAACATCACATGCAATTCATAAGTGACATGATATGGCCATCATCATTCATTTCTTGATCTCCATCACCAAAGCACCGGCACGATCTTCTTGTCACCGGCGTCACACCATGATCTCCATCAACGTGTCGCCATCGGGGTGGTCGTGCTACTCATGCTATTACTACTAAAGCTACGTCCTAGCACTATAGTAAACGCATCTGCAAGCACAAACGTTAGTTTAAAGACAACCCGATGGCTCTTGCCGGTTGTCATACCATCGATGTGCAAGTCGATATTAACTATTACAACATGATCATCTCATAGATCCAATATATCACATCACAAGCATACCCTGCAAAAACAAGTTAGACGTCCTCTAATTTTGTTGTTGCATGTTTTACGTGGTGACCATGGGTATCTAGTAGGATCGCATCTTACTTACGCAAACACCACAACGGAGATATATGAGTTGCTATTTAACCTCATCCAAGGACCTCCTCGGTCAAATCCGATTCAACTAAAGTTGGTGAAACTGACACCCGTCAGTCATCTTTGAGCAACGGAGTTACTCGTAGCGATGAAACCAGTCTCTCGTAAGCGTACGAGTAATGTCGGTCCGAGCCGCTTCGATCCAACAATACCGCGGAATCAAGAAAAGACTAAGGAGGGCAGCAAAATGCACATCACCGCCCACAAAAACTTTTGTGTTCTACTCGAGAAGACATCTACGCATGAACCTAGCTCATGATGCCACTGTTGGGGAACGTCGCATGGGAAACAAATTTTTTCCTACGCGCATGAAGACCTATCATGGTGATGTCCATCTACGAGAGGGGATGTGTGATCTACGTACCCTTGTAGACAGTACAGCAGAAGCGTTAGTGAACGCGGTTGATGTAGTGGAACGTCCTCACGTCCCTCGATCCGCTCCGCGAACCGTCCCGCGATCAGTCCATGATCTAGTGCCGAACGGACGGCACCTCCGCGTTCAGCACACGTACAGCTCGACGATGATCTCGGCCTTCTTGATACAGTAAGAGAGAGGAAGAGGTAGAAGAGTTCTCTGGCAGCGTGACGGCGCTCCGGAGGTTGGTGATGATCTCGTCTCGGCAGGGCTCCGCCCGAGCTCCGCAGAAACGCGACCTAGAGGTAAAACCGTGGAGATATGTGGTCGGGCTGCCGTGGCAAAGTTGTCTCAAATCAGCCCTAAAACCTCCGTATATATAGGTGGGAGAGGGGGGGCCTTTCCTTCGGGCTCAAGGAGCCCCAAGGGGGTCGGCTGAGCCAAAGGGGGGAAGGTCTCCCCTTCCAAACCGAATCCAACTTGGTTTGGAAGGTGGAGTCCTTCTTCCCTTTCCCACCTCCTCCTTTTTTCTCTTTTCTCTTTGATTTTCTTCCTATGGCGCATAGGGCCTTCTTGGGCTGTCCCACCAGCCCACTAAGGGCTGGTGCGCCACCCCCAAGGCCTATGGGCTTCCCCGGGGTGGGTTGCCCCCCCTGGTGAACACCCGGAACCCATTCGTCATTCCCGGTACATTCCCGGTAACTCCGAAAACCTTCCGGTAATCAAATGAGGTCATCCTATATATCAATCTTCGTTTTCGCACCATTCCGGAAACCCTCGTGACGTCCGTGATCTCATCCGGGACTCCGAACAACATTCGGTAACCAACCATATAACTCAAATACGCATAAAACAACGTCGAACCTTAAGTGTGCAGACCCTGCGGGTTCGAGAACTATGTAGACATGACCGGAGAGACTCCTCGGTCAATATCCAATAGGGGGACCTGGATGCCCATATTGGATCCCACATATTCTACGAAGATCTTATCGTTTGAACCTTAGTGCCAAGGATTCATATAATCCCGTATGTCATTCCCTTTGTCCTTCGGTATGTTACTTGCCCGAGATTCGATCGTCAGTATCTGCATACCTATTTCAATCTCGTTTACCGGCAAGTCTCTTTACTCGTTCCGTAATACAAGATCCCGCAACTTACACTAAGTCACATTGCTTGCAAGGCTTGTGTGTGATGTTGTATTACCGAGTGGGCCCCGAGATACCTCTCCGTCACACGGAGTGACAAATCCCGGTCTCGATCCATGCTAACTCAACTAACACCTTCGGAGATACCTGTAGAGCATCTTTATAGTCACCCAGTTACGTTGCGACGTTTGATACACACAAAGCATTCCTCCGGTGTCAGTGAGTTATATGATCTCATGGTCATAGGAACAAATACTTGACACGCAGAAAACAGTAGCAACAAAATGACACGATCAACATGCTACGTCTATTAGTTTGGGTCTAGTCCATCACATGATTCTCCTAAGGATGTGATCCCGTTATCAAGTGACAACACTTGCCTATGGTCAGGAAACCTTGACCATCTTTGATCAACGAGCTAGTCAACTAGAGGCTTACTAGGGACAGTGTTTTGTCTATGTATCCACACATGCACTGTGTTTCCAATCAATACAATTATAGCATGGATAATAAACGATTATCATGAACTAAGAAATATAATAATAACTAATTTATTATTGCCTCTAGGGCATATTTCTAACAAGGGGCGGGGTGGGTGGGGGTGGGGTTTCGACCGTTAGGGGGGGCGCTTTGCCGTTTGCCCACCCTTTGTCGTCCGCATAGGGCTCCTTCGTCGTCCGCCAGCAGACGACAAAGAGGTGGCCGACAGCAAATAAAACCTTTGCCATCAGCCACCTCTTTGCCGCCAACATTGTGCCAGCTGATGGCAAAGAGTACCTTTGTCATGCGTCAGCAGACGGCAAAGGCAAGGCAGGCGGCAAAATTCTCAATTCCAGTAGTGGATATGCGTAAATCTTGGAGCGTCGTATGCTTTTTATTTTTCATTTAATAATGCACCATGCTGGTATGAGAAAGTTCTTGGTCGATTTATAGAAGTCTCTGTGCACCTCACTTATATCTTTTGAGTATGGCTTTATAGAATGCTTCATGTGCTTCACTTATATCATTTGAAGTTTGGATTGTCTGTTTCTCTACACATAGAAAACCACCATTTGTAGAATGCTCTTTTGCTTCACTTATATTTGTTAGAGCGTGGGCATATCTTTTGTAGAAAGAATTAAACTCTCATGCTTCACTTATATCTATTTAGAGAGTTAACAGGAGTTGGTCATTCACATGGTTAGTCATAAAATTCTACATAAATCTTGTAGCTCACTCAATATGATATGTTTGATTCCTTGCAATAGTTTTTGCGATATAAATATGGTGATATTAGAGCCATGCTAGTGAGTAATTGTGGATTGGTAAAAATATTTGTGTTTAAGTTTGTGATTCCTGTAGCATGCACGTATGGTGAACCGTTATGTGAAGAAGTTGGAGCATGATTTATTTATTGATTGTCAACTTTTGTGTGGAGGTCGGGATCGCCCAATGGTTAACTCCTACCAACCCTTCTCGTAGGAGATGTGTGTAGTACCTTGCTTCGATGACTAATAAATTTTTGCAATAACTATGTTAGTACTTTATGACTAATCACTACAAGAAATAAGGTCAATTATGACTCCCTATATTGGTCATTGATTCGTCATTGCTGTCGTTTATTGACCTTTTTTTGACCAAATTTACAACGTCAACAGTTGGCCGTCAAGAATGAACAAACATGACCTTTTCTAAAATTTTGGTCGTGGATCTCTATCGACCAAAATTTTGGTTTGGTCATTACCCATTTGTGTGAGCCACGTAGGATCTGATGTGGCCAAGCTGACGTGGCATTGCTAGTGACCAAATGGAATCATCATAAATTTCAGATCCCTGTCCACAAATCCAGCTACATGGCCCTGGTCCAATACCTATTTTACTATTGGAAATGTCCGATTTGTTTGGGTTGAAGCATTTTTTTTGCTACAAGCACGCATATCTCAGGATAGGCCCATTAAAAATAAGCACAACGGAATAAAAGATTGCAACTAAAATGTATATTTTATTTCAGTAGCATATCACATCAAATACAATATATGATCCTGCATAGTCATCTATTGATTACAAATAAAATGTATATTTTATTTCAGTAGCATATACAATACAATTTATATTTTCTTTAGATTCACTATTGTAGTTACCGCTGTCACTCTCATCACTAGAGTTTGAATACCTCCTCTTTGACCTATGCTTGTGCCTCCTGGCACCATCAAAGTCACAGTGGGCATGTTTCCTGTGCCATTTGCGGTCCTTCCTCTTCCTGTGTTTACGATAACTATCGCTCTCTGATTCACTATCATATTCTGAGGAAGAATAGCTTCTCCTCCTGTGCTTTCTGGAATGATGCAAGGAAGTGCATCTCATAGAAGAGAGAAAACACTGTTAGTTTACTGAACGTCTAGGATTATCTAGGATGCTAGAGAAGTAGTGTGTAAATCAAATAAGTAGAGCAATATCTTCATAGAAAGCTCAGACAAAGATATTTTTGCAACCACGTGACATCTAATATCAGGCATTCCAAAGCTGAGTGAAGCTAATCCTTACAACCAACAAATACTGGACAGAGCATGCCATGTCTAACCACAGATTGACACCAAACTAGCACTAAACTGATACATGACATCTGCTTAACACCAAAACAGTAGCTTGAAGGTTCCAAACTGCTACACATTCACATCCTACCAAAAACATATACCGCTCTAGTAACTATACACAAAAAAACTAATTAACCTGACCCACATGACAAGGTCTGTTCATTGTTTACCCATGTTGAATCAGTTTAAAATTTGAATGTAATCCTAATTTTCAAACTTTAAAAGGAAAGAAAGCAAGGGGCTACTGATATTTTCTTTCAGTGAAGAAGATGCTTAAAATCAGCAAGTACAAGTGATCATGCAATACACTTAATATCAAAGAAGTGGCTTAACTAAAGGTTCAAAACTGCTAAACATTTAGAGCATAAAGAAAGAAGTGAGCCAAATTTTGTTCTGCGTCTCTAGTAACAATTCAAACAGTAATAACAAGTACTCCCTCTGTCCCAAAATAAGTTTGTACTAACTTTAGTACAAAGTTGAGTGAGTTATTTCAGGACGGAGGGAGTATTATATATGCAATGAAGCTTGTTAGTAGTTACTGGTCCATAGAATAAGGCTTTCCTAGGTTCGTATCGCACCTGTTCAAACTTGAATGTTATAGCAGTTCTTATAACCTTTAAAGGAAGCTACGTATATTGTACATAGTCATCATACATGCAGATTTTATACATCCTAAAACAATATTTATATTTCTCAGACATCCCGTTGATCAAGAATATCCAAAGCGATGGATTAGAAGAAAGAATCTGACTCGTTCACGATTTCTTCAGGGCATTTTTTGAAACAGGCGAGAGCATTGATGTGTGAGTGTACAGAAGAGGAGAGGAGCCAGAAGTGGAGGTGAAATACATGCGGATTCGCAAGGTTGATTCACATATGCGCAAAGTAACTGCGGGATCTAGGGGTGGGATCGACTTACACTTGCGGATGCGGGCGGCGGGGTAGCCGCACGAGGAGCACGTGCTCTTCTGCAGGTGGAAGCTGCGGTGGCCGCAGCGGATGCACAACGTTAGTAAAACAATCAAGTCATATAATTTATTGAGGGAAAAACAATCAAGTCATCTAATTTATTTATTTTGACAAATAAGAAATAACATTTCCTGTCCATTCTCAAGGTTAGTAAAAACTTTTAAATTCTATAACATCATCTCAACCATTTAGATATATTCACGTAAGTTTTTACAATCTAGACCGCATTTAGATACAACATAACATAATCAGTGTGAATGTGACAAGTTTGTTCTCCCCTACAATCCAGTCTGTATGTTGCGGAAATATTACATGGATGCCAAAATATGAAACACAAAACAAAATGTAATCAATCATATGCTCAAATTTTACTACCATAATTTCTTTTGTGACAAGTCTGAAACTTTGCTTGATCTATTTCACATAGTGTGCTAGGGGGGACTAAGTTTCCAATCAGTGTAGAAATATAACTAATAGAGCGAACAAAGATAGTGATAGCTAGCTGACAACTATTCTAAATACTGCAAAGAGAGAAACATCCTTACGTTATCAATCATACTAAATTAAATTACGAAGCCTTGGTGCTTTCCTCAGATGAGCAGGTAGCCGGATCCATGGGCGCTAGAGTCAGTGCTGACGGCGTGTCAAGCCTTCTCCTCCTACACATGCGATTGAGTTATTGGCGGACACACTAGAGGTGCTGCCATCATCACGAGAGAAACCTACAATATAGACTTGTGTTGTTTGATTGGGCGAGCGCTTTTTCTTGTGTGCTCTTTCGGGTCACTGGACGGAAACATCAAACATGTGTAAATGAGTGTGTAGTACTGCAACAGGGTGAAGTTGGACTATGTATTATCATATTAAAGAATAGAACTGAAATAAATCTAAACTCTCACCCTCTCGTTCTCTCTGTTTTCAATGAATGAATATAACATGTGGATGTGGCTGGAAATGAGTGTGCAACATCGCGGTAGGTAGGTTACATCTTGCAAGCAAAGCTATCTATTGTGTTGTGAATGACAAACCTGTGGATGTGGCTGGAAATGTTGTTGTTGCTGGAGCGATCCGGCGAAGCCGCCGAAGACGCCGGCGTCCCCTCCCTAAAACCGGCAGCGAATAAAAGCGTTAACTTTTTTTGCAAAGGAAAAAGATACTCGATTCGTCAAGGTCGGGGAGGAGAAAAGGGGTTGCAAGTGGATTGGATTAATTCGAGAAAAGAACATGGAGTATCAGTACGGCGGAATTAGCGGCGGCTTTCAGCAGGGCCTGCACGTCGCCGCCTGATCCGCAGTTGCCGAGGGTGACTGGGAGCAGCAGGCCGCCGTCCCCGCCGCCGCCGCCGATGGACGGCGAGCGGCCCATGCCCTAGAGAAGCATGTTGTTGTGGTGGCCCTGCCTCAGATCGGCGAGCTGTCGCAGCACCATCTGCTTCACGGAGGCGGCGGCGCCAACATCACCGACTCATCATACGCCCCCCCCCCCAAACAGTTGTTGCTGCATCCTGTCGGCCTGCGCGCCGTCCTCAGGCTTGGTCCCGGCGGCGAGGTCGTGCCAGGCCGAGGGCGGCAGGCTGCCAAACATGTGGTCAAGGAAATCGTCGTGCACGCCGGCGCCGGCGCCATTGGCGGCCCCAGCGTGGCCGCTGCGCAGGTCTTCGAGGGAGATCTGGCCGGCGGCGGCCATGGCTTGCATTTCCCGGGTCGTCGGCTGCATCGCGTGCAGGTGGAGGAGCGAACGGCAGCGTGCGCGGGTGCGGGGAGGGTGGGAGCTGCAGCGGGTGCGGGGAGGGGATGGGGAGGGAAGTGGCAGCGGCGATCTGGAAGAGGAGGAGGCGACGAGTGGCTAGGGTAGGGTTCACGAGGATGAGTAGTGGGTCTGCTAGTATTTTTTTTCTCCTTTTGTTCAGATTGATGAATGGATGGATGGATGTGGGATTTCTACCAATGGACGGTAGGATTTTTGCCATGTCATCGATCCATGGCATTAATAGTTCCACCAATCAGAATCGAGCTTATGTAATTGTGTTTTTTTATTTTTTTCCTGTTATATTTTTTATCCTCGTATTTCGGGTAAGCACTCAACATATTAGACTCATGTGGTATGTTTAAATGACCCAATATTTATGGACCCATATTAGATTTAGATATTAGTCCGTATAGATATTGGATTTAGGACATATGGACCCATATTGTTGTCTCTAGTTGTATTTTTTGATTGCCTAAAAAGAGTTGTACAATATTTATTATTTCCCTCAAAAGAAAGCTATATTTTTTGGGTGAGTGTTGTGGGTGGAAACTCTTTTCATTTAATTATGATAGTATTTGGCATTACTGAAAAATTCACCCACATGTTTTTTATTGTCATGTTTTAGTTTTGTTTGTGTGAAACACCAAGTTAAGGTACCCTATACCACCTTTCAAAAATATTTATCTAAATAGGGTCTACACATTATGAGATTAACATGGGCTCATATATTTCATTTTGGTAATTATACTATATTTTCTAAAATATTTAGGATATTAAAATAAATAATTATAATTTATTGGTACTTATCTAATATAATTTACTTCATCCATATACGTATAAAACAAATTTTTGCTCTCTATACATGATACATAGGCAAAATTGCTGAGGTGTCGTCCAGTCACCTCCACACATATGTTTATGGTCTTATATTTGGTCATCGTAGCATTGAAATATGATCATAAATAATTCACCACATCTTAATGACCATTTTGTGCAATAGTATCATGACCTAATGGACGCAAAAGGTCATAACGTTATGGGCTTTGGACCATCTTAGACTTGCCATGACTAATTTCCGAATTTTGGTCATGGATCAATGACCAATTAAACCACCGTCAATTTTTCTGGTCATAATTGAGTCTTTTTCTTGTAGTGAATATTGAGTCCATGGAATATACACACTCTCACCTTTCCACATTTGCTAGCCTCTCTAGTACTGCGCAACTCTCGTCGGTGCATTAAACCAACCTTCCTCAAAACAACCACCATACCTACCTGTTATGGCATATCCATAGCCATTCCGAGATATATTGCCATGCAACTTCCACCGTTTCGTTTATTATGACATGCACCACCATTGCATACTGCTTCGCATGATTGTAAGATAGCTAGCATGATGTTTTCATGTTTTTGATGTCATTGCTAAGCTAGATCACTGCACATCCCGGTACACTGTTGGAGGCATTCATATAGAGTCATCTTTTGTTCTAGTATCAAGTTTTAATTCTTGAGTTGTAAGTAAATAAAAGTGTGATGATCGTCATTATTAGATCATTGTCCCATGTGAGGGAAGGATGCTGGAAGCTATGATTCCCTCACAAGTTGGGATGAGTCTCTAAACTTTATGAAAAATAAAAGAGGCCAAAGAAGCCCAAATAAAAAAAAGGCCAAACAAGCCCACAAAAAGGGGAGAAAATAAAAAAAATGAGAGAAAAGACAGAAGGGGCAATGCTACTATTCCTTTTTGCACACTTGTGCTTCAAAGTAGCACCATGATCTTCATGATAGAGAGTCTCCTATATTTTCACTTTCATATACTAGTGGGAATTTTTCATTATAGAACTTGGTTTGTATATTCCAATGATGGGCTTCCTCTAATTGATCTAGGTCTTCGTGAGCAACCGAGTTGGATGCATACCCACTTAGTTTCTTTTTGAGCTTTCAGAGCTCTAGTGCATCTGTCGCATGGCAATCCCTACTCACTCACATTGATATCTATTTATGGGCATCTCCATAGCACATTGATACGCCTAGTTGATGTGAAACTATCTCCTTCTTTTTGTATTCCCCACAACCTCCACCATATCCTATTCCACCTATAGTGCTATACCCATGGCTCACGCTCATGTATTGCGTGAAAGTTGAAAAAGTTTGAGAATACTAAAGTATGAAACAATTGCTTGCCTAAAACCAGGGTTGTGCATGATTTAATACTTTGTATGACGAAGATGGAGCGTAGCCACACTATATAATTTTGTAGGGATAACTTTCTTTTATCCATAATATTTGAGAAGACATGATTGCTTTATTAGTATGCTTGAAGTATTGTTGTCTTAATGTCAAATGATAGACTATTGCTTTGAATCGCTCGTGTCTTAACATTCATGCCATGATTAGATTATATGATCAAGATTATGCTATGTAGTATTCCACATCAAAAATTATCTTTTTTATCATTTACCTACTCGAGGACGATTAGGAATTAAGCTTGGGGATGCTGATACGTATCCGTCGTATCTATCATTTTTGATTGTTTCATGCCAATATTCGACAACTTTCATACACTTTTGGCAACTTTTTATACTATTTTTGGGACTAACATATTGATCTAGTGCCAAGTGCTAGTTCTTGTTCGTTGCATGTTTTTTGTTTCGCAGAAAATCCATATCAAACGAAGTCCAAACAGGATAAAAACTTACAGATATTTTTTTTGGAATATATGTGAATTCCGGGAAGTGGAATCAACAAAAGGCGATGCCCTAGGGGCCCACAAGACATAGGGGCGTGGCCTCGGGGGTAGGGCGCGCCATGCTGTCTTGTGGCCACTCCGTAAGGTGGTTGGTCGCCTTCTTTCGTCGCACAAAGATAATACCTGAATAAAAATTGTGTTAAAGTTTTAGCCCAATCAGAGTTACGGAACTCCGGGAATATAATAAATGGTGAAACACCAGAATCTAAAAGGCAGAAAAACGCAGAAACAGAAAGAAACAGAGAGAGACAGATCCAATCTCAAAGGGGCTCTTGCCCCTCCGCCGCCATAGAGGCCAAGGACCAGAGGGGATACCGTCCTCCCATCTATGGGGGAGGTCAAGGAAGAAGAAGAAGGAGGGGGATGTCTCCGCCTTTCTCTCGGTGGCACCTGAATGTCGACGGGGCCATCGTTGTGATGGCGATCTATGCCAAAAACTTCACCGCTGTCATCACGAACTCTCTCCCCCTCTATGCAGCGGTTCAACACCTCTTTTCACCTGTGTAATATATGCTTAAACAAGGTGCTCAACGCTATATATTATTTCCCAATGATGTATGAATATCCTATGATGTTTGAGTAGATCCGTTTTGTCCTATGGGCTCATTGATGATCATGATTGGTTTGAGTTGCATGTTTTATTATTGGTGTTGTCCTATGGTGCTCTCCGTGTCGCGCAACCATGAGGGATCCCTGTTGTAGGGTGTTGCAATCTGTTCATGATTTGCCTATGGTGGGTTGCTTGAGTGACAGAAAAATAAACCCGAGTAGGCGGGTTATTAAATATGGGTGTAAAGAGGACTTGATACCTTATAGTGCTTTGGTTGGGTTTTACCTTAATGATCTTTAGTAGTTGCTTATGCTTGCTACAGTTCTAGTCATAAGTGCATATGATCCAAGTAGAGAAAGTATGTTCGCTTATGCCTCTCCCTCATATAAAATTGCAATAATTATTACCGGTCTAGTTACCGATTGCCTAGGGACAAATAACCTTCTTGTGACAAAAATATCTCTACTAAGACTAACTTGACAACCCCTAGTTTTTATTTACGTGTTCTTTATTTTCTTGCAAACCTACCTATCACGCCTACAAAGTACTTCTAGTTTCATACTTGTTCTAGGTAAAGCGAACGTTAAGCGTGCGTAGAGTTGTATCGGTGGTCGATAGAACTTGAGGGAATATTTGTTCTACCTTTAGCTGCTCATTGGGTTTGACACTCTTACTTATCGAGAAAGGCTACAATTGATCCCCTATACTTGTGGGTTATCAACTCCCGAGGCGTGTGCGTGCGTGCAGGCGCTCTCATGGATATGCGCGTGGGGCTCGAGCACGTGCCACCTATGGCCATGGCAACAGGATAGAGAGAGGGGCGGAGCGACGCACTCGAAAACAACACAGAGAGGGAAAGAGAGACGACGAGGCTCACTGACGGGAGCTCGAGGGGTGCTTTATGCTATACGGGGATGCTACCAACGACAAGGCGGGCACCTGCAACTAGCTCCTGCCCGAGCCGACGGGGAGGACAAGAATGACGGGGACGGAGACCTCGTCTTGGTTTCTCGGCAAAAAGGGAGTAGACAAGGTGCGATGGAGCTCCGGGGCCACAAGGGGAGGACGGGGGCGAGCTAGGCCGACAACAAGCTCACGACCGACCCGACCATGGCGACGGTGACCGGATGGGCAGCTCGAACCGATGGTGCAAGAGGGAGGAGGGGATGGAAATGGACAGGGGCTAGGGTTTAGGGCACCACCTTGGATTTATACAGCTCGAACCGGTGCGGATGGCCGTCTGATCAACCAGGGAGGCGATCAATGGCTGCCCCCTGGTTCGTAAAGTGATGACGATCGTAAGAGCAAGAAAGCGACCTCCGAATCGGCTTTCGGTCGAAAGAAGGGAGCTAATGGACCTCACTCTCTCTCTCTCTCTCTGAGCTGTAAAGAAAACCTCACTAATTAAAATAAAAACACCCACTTGCAAAATTCTAAGAGAAAAAATGGGAAGTCTTTGGGAAGAAATAAAAATATATTTGAACTCCTAAAAACATGCACTAATTTCTAAAATGGGTTGGGAATTTTTAGGAGAAGAAAAATAAATGGCCAAATTAATGACTAAAGGAGTTGTTTTGCAAAAAAAAAACAGGAGAAAAAACCACATATGATCAAGTGTAATTTTAAAATCACCTTCTAAATATTTGGGCGCTATGGAACATTTTTAATAATTGAATTGAGCAAGTAACAAACCACACATCTCTAATATTGGAATAAAGGGGTTTTGACAAGTTTTGCAAAAGGTTTTTTTGGAGGGGGATCCACACTAAACTCACTTGCAAGCACACGAAACAACACATCTCCTCAACCATAGCATGATGCAAATTATGAAATGATCGTATGATGCCATCATGCAAAATGACATGAAGCAAATATCATTATAACTCAACAACATGATGGCAAACTTGGAAGCTTCAATCATGGAATAAATTACACACATGGCAAGGTAGTGCACTTGGGTTGTTACAACTCTCCCACACTTTAAGAGGATCTCGACCCGAGATCTAGGAGTGAAAGAACTATGAAAATTCGGAACGGAGAAGGTCCTCGCGTTCCCAAGTGGCTTCTTTATCGGAATGGTGTGACCATTTCACTTTGAGGAATTGACTTGTTGGGAGTCTTGCGCTCGGTCTCTTCGAGAATGGGAACTAGATGTTCATGATAGGAAAGTTCTAGCTCAAGAACAATGTCTTGTAAGTCAATTGTGCGGTCGGGGGTCTTGAAGCACCTCCGGAGCTGAGAGACTTGAAACACATCATGCAGATTTGAGAAATCAGATGGAAGCTCTAGCTGATAAGCAAGGTCACCTCTTTTGCCAACAATCTAGAAAGGACCCACAAATCTTGGAGCAAGCTTTCCATTGATGCCAAAGCGCTTAGTGCCCTTCATGGAAGACACTTTGAGATAAGCAAAATCATCGATCTGAAATGTCATGTCATGATGCTTGCTATCACAATTGCTCTTCTAACGGGATTGACAAGCGTTGAGATTATCCCGAATGACACGACACATTTCTTCTGCTTCGGTGATCATGTCATTCCTAAGAATTTGACGCTCATCAGTTTCAGACCAATTGAGCGGGGTACGACACTTTCTGCCATATAGAATCTCAAAAGGGGCCTTGCCTGAACTTGCATGATAATTGTTGTTGTATGAGAACTCGGCAAATGGGAGGAAGTCTTCCCACTTCATGCCAAAAGAACTCTCACAAGCTTTGAGCATATCTTCACGGATTTGATTGACTCTCTCCACTTGACCACTAGTCTGAGAATGGAAGGCAGTACTGAAACAGACCTTGGTGCCCATCGCAGTCTGAAAGGAATCCCACAACTTGGAAGTAAAGATGCTTCTGTAATCTGAAGAAATGAGCATTGGAACACCGTGCAAAGAAACTATCCTTGAAGTGTACAACTCTGTTAGCTGAGCTGTCGAGATAAATCCTTTGACAGAAAGGAAATGAGCAATTTTAGTCAACTTAGTCGATGACCACAAAGATGACATCGTTGCCCCTCTTGGACTTTGGAAACCGAGTTACGAAATACATTTACACATGATCGAATTTCCACTCGGGTATAGGCAAAGGATGAAGAAGACCTGCTGGAAGTTGATGTTCCGCCTTCACTCTATGACACACATCACACTCGTTCACGAACTGAGAAATCTCACATTTCATGCAAGTCCACACGAAGGTTTGCTTTAGATCCTGATGCATCTTAGACCTAACTAGATGTATCGAGAGAAGGGAACTGTGGGCTTCATCCATGATAACTTTCCTGATCTCTCCTTTCGGAACCATAAGGCGATCCTCGCAGAACAAAGTATCCTTGTCATCAACACGGAAGCACTTATACTTTGGAATGTTGTTTGCCAAGCCTATCTTCACTTTCTTTACCATAGCATCAAGAAGTTGAGCTTGGCGGACTTGGTCTTCCAATGTTGGATATATCTGGAGGTTAGCAAGAAATCCCCGAGGAACTACTTGAAGGTTGATCTTCCTGACAGATTCACAGAAATTAGGCTGGAATAGCTTGAGGATGATACTATTGCAGTAAGCCTTTCTTCTCAAAGCATCTGCAATCAAATTTGCTTTGCGTGGAGTATAATCAATGCTTGGGTTGTAATCTTGGATCATCTCCACCCAACGAGTTTGACGAAGATTGAGATTCAGTTGAGTGAAGATGTATTTCAAAGTCTTGTGATCGTGTAGACTTCAACCTGTCTTCCCAACAAGAGGTGTCTCCAAGTCATAAAAGCCTGGACCACTGCTGCCAACTCAAGATCATGAGTGGGGTAGTTTCTCTCACTTGGCTTCAACTGCCTAGAGGTATAAGCTACAACTATCTTCTCTTGCATCAGAAAACCACCAAGACCTTGCAGAGAGGCATCACATAACACTTGGAATGGCTTGGAATCATTAGGAGGAGTCGAAACCGGAGATGAGGTGAGATTCTCCATGAGTGTATTGAATGCCAAATCATACTCTGGAGACCAGACATATTTTACGCTCTTTTGAAGAATGTTGGACAGAGGCTTAGCAATCTTGGAGAAGTTCTCAACGAATCTTCTACAATAGCTTGCAAGCTCGAGAAAGCTTCGAAGGTGCTTCACATTCTAAGGAGGCTCCCACGAAACAATGGCTTGAACCTTTTCAGGATCTACCTTGAAGCCCTCGGTAGAGATGATGTGCCCAAGGTACACCACTTCATTGAGTCAAAACTCACACTTTGAGAACTTAGCATAGCATTTGTGCCCTCTTAGCTTATCAAGCACAAGCAGGAGATGTTCTGCATGTTCTTCCTCAGTCTCAAAGATAACTAAATTGACATCCAGATAAACCACGATGAACTCATTCTTGAAGGGAGAGAAGACATAATTCATCACACGAGATAAAGTCAGAGGAGCATCGGCGAGACCAAAATACATCACTGTGTACTCATAAAAGCCAAAGCTTGTCCTGAAAGCAGTCTTGGGAATATTTTCTTCACGAATGCGGATCTAATGATAGCCCATCCGAAGATCAAGCTTAGATAAAATCTTGGCCCCTTTCAGTTGCTCAAGCAATTCATTGATGTTGCGAAGTGGATACTTGTTCTTGATTGTCTTCTTATTCAATGGATGGTAATCGACACAAAGTGGTTCCGTGCCATCTTTCTTCTTGACGAACAGAACACCACAACCCCAAGGAGAAGAACTTGGTCCGGTCTGACCCAGACGTTCTTGTTCGTCAAGGTATTTCTTCAACTCTTTCAGCTCTTCGGGACCAAGCTTATAGGGACGCTTGCAAACCTGTTCAGTTCGAGGCTCGAGTTCAATCACAAACTCTACAGGCCGGTCAGGACGCATTCCTGGCAATTCTTCTCAAAAGACATCTTCATACTCACAAACAACACACAGTTGAGAAATGGCTGAAATTTCACCCTTCCCATTGAGAGAGAATAGATGAATCCTGTCATCGCCAGCAAAAAAAATAATCACGTCTTCAGAAGGATGAGTCAATTTGACTTCCTTGGCTTCACAATCAACAAAAGCCTAGTTCATCACCAGAAAATCCATGCCAAGAATCAGATGAATATCTGAACTACCAAACACAATTGAAGAGGCTAGAAAGGAATAGTTGTCTGTCTTGACAGAATCATCAAAGGCTTCCGTGCTTGCATGCATGAATTTGCCCAGAGACACAACAGATAACGGTATTGGTAACTCCACCACATGAAAATTATGCTTGGATGCAATAGGTCTAGACATGAATGAGTACGATGCCCCGTTGTCAAATAAAACCTTTGAAGGAAAAGAATTAACTAAGAGATTACCCATAATCACATTTGAGGAATCCTCTGCTTCAGCTGCATTGATCATGTTCACTCTTGGAAACTTGGGATTATGCTTCACCATTGCATTGCATGGGGGCTGATTGGAGAAGGAGGCCGATGACGATGCTACTTGGTACACTTGTTAGAGTAGTGGCCATTCTGACCACACTTGTGAAAAATCACTTCTCACAGCAGATGAAAGTGAGCTGGAGGAGCTACTGATTTAGCCGACTGAGACTTCTGCTGAAAAGCTAGGTTGGGTGGGTGGGAAGATCCACGACCACCAAACTGCTTGAACTACTGAGGCTAACAAGGCGGAGAAGGAACCCAGAACTTCTGCTGCTTTGGGACAATCTGAGCTGAGGGTGAAGATGAATTGGAGTCCCTGAAGCACTTCCTTGAACTGTCAACCCTGAGCAAGGCTGACTCAGCCGTGAGAGCTAAGTTATAGAATTGATGAAACTCAGGAGGGTCGTGCAGAGCAAGAGAAAATTGCAAATCCTCTTTGAGACCACCTCAAAACTAATAGATCTTGCTCTTCTCATCTGGAAAATATTGCTTGGAATAGCATGCAAGGTTCTGGAACTCAATGTTGTAATTGTACACAGATGAGCTTCCTTGCTTAAGACACCTAAACTTCTGTGCATGCCCTCAACAAAGCTTGTTGGAATATGATGGGCTCTGAAATCACGACAGAAGTCATCCCAACTGATGAGGCGATCACCTCTAAGATCCTTGGGCTACTGCCACCATTCGTCTACGTGACCCTTTAGCTGGAAAGTAGCAAATCTGACAAAGTCCTCACGCCTGACATTGCTGCACATAAAATTCTTACTCATGTCACGTAGCCAATCATCCGCATCAAATGAGTTGTCACAACAAGTGAAGGACTTGGGTTGATTTGCCAGAAATTGATTGAGAGATGTAAGCTACCGCTGCTTGTTGAAATTTCAATGCTGGTCTTGGTTCCTTTCTTGCATAATTTGAAGCACCATGTGAGTGTTTGCATCGGTCGCAGCCACCAAAGCTTCCCACGCCTCTTGAGGAGGATGAGGCGCTGGTGGCGGGTTTGACTGCTCCCCATCACGATCCGAGTTCTAGCGAGTTGCTGGAGCCATCCCGGAGAAGGACAACAACATGAGACCGCAGATGAAAGATGAAGGTGATAAGCTGAATCAAAGGCTTCAAATATTGCAACATAAAGTTTTAGCAATTTGCACTCGAGGTAGAATTAGTAAGAATGCTTCCACAAAATTAGTGTTCACAACATATGGTTCGAAAGCCACTTGCAATTGTCAAGTTTGAGCTAGAATTCCTCGGAACAAATGTATATCCCAACATACATCCGACGAAAGAATTTCCTAGGTGATTAATGGAATTCCCACCTAAGAACTCCCGAAACATCCAGTTATGCAATCGGGTCCGCAGATACAAGGAGAAAAACTTCACACAACTCCTAACATGATACTGTTAGAGTATATATAATATAGTCATGTGCCCTTTTGTACTTATCCCATTGTATAAGGGGTTTCCTGCATAATTCCACCCATGTACATGTATATATATATATCAGCCTATGGCCCCATGGGAATATAAGTTGCATATTTCCTAACATGGTATCAGAGCCTAGGTTTTTTAGCATGCGCAACTCGTGCTTGATCCTCTTCTTGTCACCGCCGCCGCCGTGTTTCCTCTGGTTCGGCTGCTGCTTCCTCCTGCTGTCCAAGGATCTAGTCCGCCTGGTTCTGCTGTCGATCGCATCTCTCGTCTCGATCTAGCCACCGGCCGCCGGGTCTTCGACCGCAGGATCCTACTGGTCGCTGGATCCTGCCATCTTCAATCATGCCGTCTTCGACTGGAAGACGGCCACCCAGTATTCGACTACAACTCGGTCCTCACCGTGCTCCTCACCGCCAGCCACCAGATCCCTGGCTCCTCGCTGCTGGCCGTCAGATCCCTCGCTCCTCACTGTCGGCCGCCAGATCCCTCGCTCCTCGCCGCTGGCCGGATCCCGTGCTCCGCGCCGCCGACCGCCGAATCCTGCGCTCCTCACTGTTAGTTGCCAGGTTCAGTCGTCCCTAGCCACATGATCAGGCCGCCTGGTTGCAGTTCTGCTTCTCTTGCTGGCTCTCGCCCGATCTGCTTGTTGTGAGTGCTAACTGCAGTTAGCATCAGGCGCCTCTTCTGTTTGCCTGGTGATTGCTAGCTAACAAAATTTGCCTTCCACTTGTTCATCCGTGATGTTTGAGAGTGTTTCATACTCTTCTTCCGTCTCGCCCATCTGTCATTTCTTGGATAAGCATGGTGCTCGTTCGTCTGTGACGTCCTTATGCCAGCGGTTGTCGGATTTCGGGCTCCGCACAAACCCTGAAGATTCGAACTCAGGGGGGTGTACGAAGATCTCTAACCGATTCACCTCACCTAGATTGCTACTCGCTTCGGATGGCTAGAAAGTCACTCGATGGCAAGGGAAACACTGAACACAACACCTAGCTCGTTACTCTGCTGTCTTCTGCTCTCGTGTCCTTCCCTTGCGTCACCCTTGACTCTTGAGGCCGGGCCTCGCCTCGGAATATCCGCCGCTCCGAAGGGGTCCTAAGGAGGCCCCTGCGGGTCTTGTTGTTGTTCCTCCTCGCGGGGCTTGGCCCCTCGTGAAGGTCTTGTCCTGAATGACGCCGGGCCCTTTGGTTTTAGGTCGATGAAGTGGGCCAGCCCTGGGTCGCAGGCAGGCAGGTCTGGGTACCCCCATTCCTAGACTGCAAACAGTAGCCCCGGGGCCCAGGGCGCGCCGTGGTTGGCTTCTTGGTGATGCTTGGAGGGCGGCCTGAAGCGTCGCGAGTCCTAAATGCCTGCGGGCCAAGCCATTAAATGGAGGGCCCGTCTTCTTTGCGCGGGACTCCTGACATGCGCCCGCACGCCGCCCCCTCCGCTTGCCAATTCCGCCACTGGTTCTCCCTCTTGTCCCCCGTGCATTGCGTCACCCTACCCTCATTATTCTTGCCATGTCTCCGAAAAGTGCGCTTCGACCCGCACTGGGCCAGTCAACAATGGTGAACTTCGAGCGGTTGGAGAAAGTCCGATTGGTGGTCATAGCCGGCTCAAATGAGTGGGGGCCACCCGGATCTGGCTAGGTTCGTGGCCTCGGGGCAAGATGGTGTCCCCCGTGGTTCATGTCCACGCCCTCCTGTCTCGTGTACTGCCGCCATTCTCAATCTTCTTCAGTGAAGTGCTTTCACACTACCCGATCCACGTGCTCCATCTTGATCCCAGCTCTCTGATCCTCCTTTCGGCCTTCGCGTTATTGTGCGAGGCCTTTGTTGGCATCGCCCCTTGCGTGTCTTTGCTCCGCCACTTCTTCTTCCTCGAGTTGATATTCGCGGAGCAGTGCTCTAGATGCGTGTCCCTGAAAGCGGCCGACGCATTGGTCTGGGGGGCCCTTAGCGCCGAGCTCCTCTTCGAAGCAGGGGGGTGTCGGCGGCAGTGTGTGCAGGTTGATACTATCAAGACCAGGGCCTTGTTCTAGCCCCCATCAATCCCCGCAACGCCAACCAAAGGGTGGATGCACCAGGAGCTCAATGATCCCCGACTCACGCCAGTCCTGACCCGGGTGGAGACACTGAAGCACGCGGGGATGACGATGGCGATGGATTGCGAGAATTTATCTGTCGGTGGATTGCTCCTCTCCAGCGCCACTCCCGTTGATGTGGGCCTATACAAGACCCCGAGACACGATGAGGATCCGCATCATGCCTCTTTCCTCTGACGTCTTGTGTGTGCTGCTCCGTCGGCTAACTGGTGGCAACCCTGACGAGCTTCCCCGGAATGGCCTCCCGTTATATAACTTCAAGGCCCCGGAAACTCTCGTCGAGGAGATGCCACTCTTCGATGTGTGGGGGTTCCTATCTAGGAAGGAGGTGGCCCCCGGGGGGTTTTGGCCCTTAGGTCAGGCCCGCAGGGTCCCTGGTAGTGTCCCCCCTTTTGTAGTCGGAGGAGGTGATGCATCGGCGCCTGTACCCCCGACCTTTTCTCTCGGTCGAGCCAGGGTCGATGGTGGCGATAGGTTGATGGTGGAGATTGTCACCCCTGCCCTCGGGCTTTGGCCGTGGGCCGCCAAGCTCCCTTGTCAGGCCGCCCACGGTGGCCGGAAAACAAGGTCACCCTGGGGCAGCCGCCCCCAAACTCGGCGGGCTCCACTAAAAAAGAGGTGGATCGGCATAGATGAGTAAGCGTCTGTATCCTCCTTTGCCCTTTCCTTCCGTGTCTTCCTTCTGAGCCTTTGTTCTGAAGGCTTCCCACCGACGATGGGGTGGGGGGGGGGGGTACTACCTGCCCCTAAGATGATCGGCCATCCTATGGCCTCTTTCCTTGCATCTCATGGGGTTCAACCTTCCGGGCCTCTCGCGTGTGGGCCTCCTGTTGTCTACCATGTCCTCGGCCTCCGGCTTTCCGGGGGAGTGACACTCCCCCCGCCTGTGGCCCCTCATAGGGTCGTGATGCGCCTCCCCTCTAGGCCCCCTCTGTTTCCCAATGAGGGGCCTCAGGGGGCGCTTACTTTGGGCGGCACGTCTGCGTGCGAGCCCCCATCCCCCGAGCATGGGTTCGGCCGGTGGGCTCCCCGCGCACCTCTCCCTTTCGTCGCGCAGAATGTGAGGACTCTTGTTAGTGATTGGAGCCTGTCGTGGGATTGCACGCCGCGCCGTGGTGCTTGCTCCATACCACGGCAGGCGCGCTTTAACGTCTCGGGGCAGGGCTTGCCTGTCACGAGGCCCGTCGGGAAAGAGAGCGCCGGCACCTTGAGGCAGGGTGGCGCCAGCTTGAAGTCGCCGTGGACTTTGGCCGTCTGCAGCGGGAGCACACCCACGTAGAGACAGAGGCGTCTCTTGCTGCAGCGGTGGAGGACCGTGAGCGTGCTCTCTTCGAGGCTCAGGAGGCGAATAGTCGACATAGGTCCTCCGCAGATCGCCATTGGGAGCTTTGCGTCCTCATCGCCAATCTTGAAGAGCAAGCCCCGCCAAATGGCCACCACAGGGGGTCCATCGGCGGAGTCCTCCCTCGCCGGCACGGGTTCTCGAGCGTCCGCCGATGAACTGGAGCTTGTAGAGGTCCAGCAGAGCCTGGAGCAGGAGCGTCTGGAGACGAGGGAGCGCCAGGTGTCACTCGCTGAGGAGTTCCTCGCCTCTCGTGAAGAGAAGTTCCCGGAGGTGATAGACAGAAGGGTGGCGGAGGCTCAACGCTCCCTTCTCCTTGATTACCATGCGAAGTTGAGGCTCCAGGAGTCCTGCTTCCTCGAGCGCCGCACTCACCTGCAAAACGAGGTCAACGCCCTCCGAAGGAGGTTCGATCATGAGGTGAAACGTCGACAAATCGTGTTGGACGCCCAGGCCACTCTCGAGGGTAAAGTAGCTCATGTTTGCAAATAGGTGAAAGGTGCTATTTCCCTGGTTGGAGAGGCCTCCGAGGAATCGGCCCGTGCTCGGGGCCTCCAGCTTGAACGCTCCCAGATGTTCCAGTCCCTCGAGAGGAGAGCCTCCCGCGCCTTGAGCAACATCTGTGGCGAGAGTGCCTCCGGCTCCCTGGTTCCTGACGGTTGTGGGTACCTGGGCTTCTTCCTCTGTGTCGTGGAGCGTCTTGAGGTGGGCTGAGTGAAGGCCCTTGCCCTCACAGAGGAAAAGAGCTGTGACCTGCTGAGCAAATCGGCCTCGAACATCATCAGCCACCTCCTTCGCCTCGACCCAGACTTCAACTTCATTGAAGTGTTGGATCAAGTGCCAGAGACGGTTCGCGCCGCCCTGGCCGAATGGTCGCGGTTCACGTGGAAGACCTGGTGGCAAGGCTTGCTACCGAAGGCCGCGGCGTGGACCCCGATGATGATGCGTCCCCTTGATTCGCCACTTTTGTTCTCTTGAATGGGTTATGTATTAAGTTTAACAACAACTTTGATGTATTTGGTGCGTACCTTTAGACGCGTTTCCTGAAGACAAGGTGCACGCGATACTTCCCTGTTGGTCGTAGCTGCTGCCATCCCTTGTGGTTGCAACGCCGAACGTCTAGCCCGTGAGCGCTGCTTCGTTCATGGCGCCTCCTCCCTTATTTTGGGGCGGTTTGAAGACCCTTTTGGCTCTCCGTGTCTGCAGGTCCCGGTCCTGCACATTTCCCTACCGCCGTGAGGCACCACCCATTACCAAGGTTGTCCCTCACGGGGCAAGGCTCCGGCACCCTCGGTGCGAGCATGGGTGGCACTCGGTGGCTGGGTGGCCTTGCGACCGGTAAGGCTCTAGAGGCGTGTTGCTCAAGAGCACCCCTTGGCACTCAAACCGCTCTGCGTCGACATGTCCCAGTCCTACACATTTCCCTATTGCCACTAGGTTCGATGCACTTAACGGGGCGGGGCCCTGACGCTCCTGACGTCGACCCGAGCCCTAGGACGACACCAGGGGTGGCGGGTGGCCTTACAACCGGTAAGTTTCCTGAGGCTTGATGCTTAGGAGCCCCCTTTGACGCTCGAGTGATTCCCACTCCGCCCTCTTTTTTTTCAGAAGCCCTGTGGTACCCGGGGGTCCCCCGAGGTGTCCGCGAAACACCAATCAGAACAAAGGGGGAAAGAAGACGCAACTTGAGTGAAATGAGAAAACACAGAGATGAAATTCCCGCCCTTCTTTTCTTTTCAAAACATTAGGCGAAGAAACCTTCGAGCCTTCGATAGCTCAAGATACAGAAAAGGGGAGGGCTCCGGAGGGCCACAACTTAAAATGCAAAGAAGGAACGAGAAAATGGCCGCGTCCGGCTCCCTATATATTCACCGCCTCCGTCTCCCCCAGCGCTGAGCATACGGCTTCCACTAGACGTGGGGTGGACCCCTTCCACGTCTTCGGGGGGCCCTGGGCGTATACAACCTTGGCTCGTGATTACGTGAGAGTGTCACGGTGGGGGTGTATCTGGGAGGTCACGAGGACGCTTTGGACTCGCGAGTGTCCCTACCCCTGAGGCATTGGGGCGTGAGCTTTGTGAGTCATAGGTGGACTGCGTTGATGCAAGTTCTAGGTACGTTTTAGGAGCCCCATGCCTCTGAGGGTGCGTCCACCCTGTCCAAGGAGATCATCTGGCCTGGGAACATGGGCGTATGTTCCACCCTCGACTTGGACATGAGGGTGCGTCCACCCTGTCCAAGGCGAGAAGTCCCGGTCCCCAGACCCAGACGTGTGCCCGAAGCAGCTCCCATCCAGTAGGTGTGCCCCGCCGGAACACCCGGGCTGGGCGTCCCCGCGAAGCCACCCCCATGGGCCGCCCCCGTGGTTCTGTTCATACCTGTTCTCGCGGGGGTTGCCTGCGAGGTTGCGCGTGTGTCTCCTATTGTAGTGATGGTCGACGTTGCTTCCTCCGTAGCCCGAAGGTGCGCCGATGCGGTTGTCGTCGGGCCGTGCGCACCTCCAGTGGTCGATGTAGTCATTCCTCCAGTACTACCTCCTTGCTCCGTGAAGCATGTCGGGAACACTGGATGACGCCTTCCCAGCGAGGTAGAATCTTGTGCCTCCATCATCTCCTGCCGAATCTCTGTAAGGGCGGGCCGGAGTGGATGTTCGGGGCCCGCCCGTGCGGCCCTCCCGTTGCAACCCCTGGTGGTGCGGGCCGACGAGCGAGGCTCGCACGGGGGCGCGCTTGGGTCACACCGGTGGCGTAGCGCCTGAGATGGTGGCCGCGGCTTTCGACGCGGTGACAGGGGGCGGTGCGCTGGCGCCTGAGCTCGTGCGCCACCAGGAGCACAACATACTGGTGCGTCGGGTGCTGACAGACTCGGATGGGGGAAGGAGCTGCCTCGACATGTGGAGGGGCCGAGGCGACGGGGGGACGCCATGTGGTCGGTGATGGCGGCAGCCCCCGACGCCCGTTGGAAGCCTATCCAGCGTGGACGCCGGCTATCGGGGTGGCGGGGCATCGCTGGGCGTCTCGACTTGCCTGCGCCGTCCGTGGCACGTGGGCGGTGCGCCTTTCTGCGCGGATTCACGTTTTCCCCGCCATGGGTGTGATCAGCTTCAGCGAGCGGAGCCCTGGGAGAGAACTAGACACGCCCCGTTCCTGGCGCACCAAATGTTGAATTTCGGGCTCCGCACAAACCCTAAAGACTTGAACTCAGGGGCATGTACGAAGATCTATCACCGATTCACCTCACCTAGCTGGCTAGAAACTCACTCGATGGCGAGGGGAACACAGAACACAATAGTTTACCCAGGTTTGGGCCGCTGCGAAGCGTAAAATCCTAGTCCTTCTTAGATGGATTGCCTTCGTGGAGGTTGGTGGATGAACTACTACACTGCTTTGGCGCCTCCAGAGGCTGGATGACCTTGCGGAGGGCTAGTGGGTGAATCGGTGGTTCGGGAATCGAATCCCCTTCTACGAAGCAACCTATCCTCAATTTATGGTGGGGGCCCCGATCCTCCTCCCTTATTGTTTCAGCGGGAAGGGATCCCATGGTAGCCAATTTTGAAGGGGAACGGGGGAACATGCTCCCCTGCACAAAGGTGATCTTCGCCTGCAAAGTAGCTACCAGCCTTGCAGGGGCTGGCCCTGTAAGTGCATCTAGTGCCCTTAATGATTTTGGTGGTTTGAAGACTTATAGGTTATGTATCTAATGTGTACATGAGTGTACACAGGATCTATAAGTCACTGAGAAGTTTGAAATATTCGATGAATATCGACCCCTAAAAATGTATATCTTCGGCTGAAGAAGTTGGTTTGAAGCTGAAGAATTGAATCGCGAAGAAATTGTGATGAAATTGATATTCCTCATGAAGAAATTGTAGATGAGGAATTCGGTGTGTCCTGAAGAAAAACTATCTGAAGATTTTGAAGCATGAAGATTTATTATGTCTGTTTTATTTTCTTCACTTTTGAGTCATAGGAACATTGTACTGTTAAAGGGGGTCAAAGTGACACGTCGGAATGAATTTACTCATGATGCTCAACCCAAGCCTAATCCTACCAAAAGCTTCAAGTGAGGAATATGAGAGACATGAGGACTCTCACAGTTGAGGGTCCCGACCGTTACCGCAAGTCGGGCCACATCACTGATCTTATCCACACCAACGGTCATATTATTTAAGGGCATTAAGGTCAAATCATGTCGGGATGCTCCCAGGCTATAAATAGCCACCCCCCACAACCATTTGCTGGTTGGTTACTCCGTTGGAAACTGACACTTGTCATAAGAGCAACCCAAATTCCTCAGAGTCTTCAAGAGTAATTCATCAGTGAGGAAATACCCCGAACACCAAACAACAAACCGAAACCAAGTGATTGAGCATCACTGAAGAAGTTGTTCCTGTGTGGGACTGAAGCCTTTTACCTTTGAGGACTTTGCATCCTCCAGACGGTTAGGCATCATGGTCTAGAGCAATCGAGCAGTCAATTGTGGATCGTCAGGTGACCAAGTTTGTGAGGGTTTGGAAGTCTGCCCTGAAGACTTACCACGAGTGTTCTTAGCCCAAGGAGAATACGGTAGGGACTGAGTGTCCCGGGACTATGTGTCTTTTGGTTTCAATACCAAGGCGCTCCGAACCAGATGTACAACTGTCACAACAGTTGGAATTGGGTCATCAACCATTGTCTTCACTATGAAACGGGTTCTATTTCTGCAACTCTTTCAATTCCTCATATTGTATGTTGATGATTTTCACTGTTTGAAGAATTTGCGGAAGACTTTCTCTGAAATTCCTCAACCGCAAATTCTTCACGCGAGTTAATCGTCACCTGTTTTATCCGTGCCTGCATACTGTGCAAACTGTTTTTCATATTCTTCACCTTGAAAACTGTTGTAGTGATACTTTGCACTCCTGTTACTTTGTTGTTTCCGCTGCAAGTTAGTCATCAGTGAGGAATTTCCTCAAAAGGAATTTCCTCGGTGATGAAATTCTAAAAATCTCCTATTCACCCCCCTCTAGTAGATATAACGCAATTTAAATTGGTATCAGAGCAAGGCACTCCCTTCTTCTGTGAGATTTTGGTTTAATCACATGGAGTTTTAGTTATGTCGATTGCAGGCATGATCAAGGTTACTGCAGGATGTCCTACTTTCGAAGGAAAGGACTTTCCCTTCTGGAAAACCAAGATGCAGATGCATCTACAAGCTATTGACAATGATCTCTGGTATATTGTGGAACATGGTGTCCCTATCGTCACTGCTACTGTCTCTGCCGCTGATGTGAAGCAATTCAAGCAACTTGATTCTCAAGCAAAGAATATCATCTTTGGCCATCTGAGCAAGAGCCAGTATGGCAGAGTGAGTGCTTTGGGCTCAGCAAAACTTATCTGGGAAAGGTTGTCCAAAGTTAATGAAGGAGTATCAACCCAGCGTGATTCTTGTATTAATGTTCTTCGCAATCTCTTCAATCACTTCAAGAGGCATGACAATGAAAGCTGCCAAGATACCTTTGATCGCCTCACTGACATATCAAATGAACTGCAAGCACTGGGAGCTCGAGACATCACTGATCACGAAGTTGTGAAGAAACTGCTAAGATCTTTAGATTCTTCATTTGATACTTTAGTTCTGATGATTCAAGAAAGACCAGACTACAAGATGCTTGATCCAGTTGATATACTCGAATGACTCAATACTCATGAATTCCAACAAGAAGAACAAAGAGATATATATGGACCAAGCTATTCTAGACTACGTGCACTGAAGGCCAAAGCAATTTCCTCATCTGAAGAAGAAGACTCAGATGGTAGCATTGGTGATCCTGAAGAATTTGGACAGGAGCTTGCAATGCTCGTGAGGAAATTCCAGAAGTTTACCAGACGTGGCCAGTTTGGTAAATCTTCAAGAAGAGATATAAGGAAATCAAATTCTTCATCTAAGGACTACAAGAAAAGAACCTTCCACAAATGCAAGAAATCAGGTCACTACATTTCTTATTGTCCTCGTTGGGGAAAGGAATCAAAGAATAAGAAATACAAGGATGAAAGTTCTGATGACTCGAAGAAAAAGAAGAAATCTTCAAAATCCTCTCCTCGTCGCACAAGAAGACTAGTTTCAGAAAGGCTCGGGCACTTATTGGCAAGGAAATGGATTCTGAGGCAGAATCTGAGGAATGTGATGAAGAGGAGGGTTCTAATGAAGACTCATAATTTGGACAGGCTAGCCATGCACTTGCAACCACATTCGTCAACAAGTCAATCTTCAACCTTGAAGAAAATGATAACACCATCCACACTGATGACTATGCTGATGACTTCGCTCCAACCTATTGCTTCATGGCAAAAGGTTCAGAGGTACCGAATGATGCTTCCTCCTCTGATTCAAGTGACTGTGAACCTAATGAATATAAAAAACCTTGTTACAGTAAACTTGCTATCATTGCCACTAAACAACAAATTGCCGTGGAAAAGCTTCAGAAACTGCTAGACAGAAGCGATGATCTATTGAATGATGAAATGAATCTTACCAAAATCCTCACTGAAGATATGAAAAGTCTTCAGTCCAGATTTGATAATCTTCAAGATCATCATGTTACACTCCTCGCTGATCATGAGAAACTTTCCAATGAATTTCATCAAAGGAAGCTTGATCTTGAGAAGCTCAGGATTTCTCATGATGACATTCGTATGGAAAATGATTCATTACTAGCTCAACATATCAGTGCTGCTCAAGCTGAATTCATTCCTGAATGTCTTAAATGCATCGAACATGAAACTGCTAATTCTTCACGAGAAGCATCAAATGCTTCTATTGCTACAAATTCTTCAACTGCTCCTGTAGTGTCAAATTCCTTACTTGGGGAAACCACAAATGTCACTGATGAAAATGCACGACTGAAGGAACTGTATGTGATAGGCATATACAAAAGTCTTAAAGGACACCAAACCCTTTGTGATGTGCTCAAAAAGCAGATCTTGAATAGGAACCCGAAGAAAGAAGGAATTGTCTTTGAGAGGAAATTGAATGCTGATAGATCATATTGGAAACCTGAGCAGTATCCAAAAACCTCATGGGTTGCTGCAACAGGGCCTCCTTTTGATCCATCCAATCTAACATGATTTTCATGTGAATTATCCTATTCCTCAGATGAGTCATTTGACTCCAACTATAAACTGTTCAACAATCAATCTGGTGAAGTATTTGCTCGATATGTTAGAACTAACTGCAGGAATAGGCCTCCCCTGAGGAAAATCTGGGTTCCCAAAAGTAGCCTTGAAAATCTTCAGGTGAATGTCCTCATGACACCACCTTTGAAGAATTTGAACCACAGATCAAATTCCTCAGGAGGACCAAAGTGTTCAAGAGGATCAAAATCCTCTGCTGGTCAAAACTATGCATGTACCCGTGCTAATGCTTCTAAGATGGAGGGAATTTATAAGGAATATGAATATGAGCACTATTCCTCAAATCATTATGTTCATAAATCCTCAAAGAAATTCTCTGCATATTCATTTGAGTACTTTAACCCCCCTACTGTTAAGAGAAGTGCATTAGCTTCAATGCCCCCTTTCTCATATTGTGCTCGCAGGATGATGATTGCTTTACCACCCCTTCAGATGTGGGTGGTGAAGAAATTGAACTAATCACTACTGCAGGTTAGGTCTCCAGATGAAAATCGTCATCTGAAGAATATGTTGGAGACGTGAGAAAAATGCTTGATGGGACGCAAGCTAATATTGATGAAATAAAAATATTTCATTCGTCCTTATAATTACTGTTTATGATGAAATTCATAACTGATGAAATTGATATCATATTCTTCAAGTCTGAAGCATATGAGATGGTAAGCTGTACTAATTCGTCTGTAGGATGACAAACCCAAGAGTACTGAGTGGGTTCTTGATAGTGGCTGCACACACCACATGACTGGTGACAAAAGCTTCCTGATGAATATGCCACTAACTCCATCACCCCTGAAGCAAATCACATATGCTGACAAAGGTAAAAGCAAGGTATTGGCACTTGGCAAAGTGGCTATTTCCAAGGATAGGCACATGGACAAAGTGATGCTTGTTGAATCCCTTGGATTTAACCTCATGTCAGTCTCAATGCTTTGTGATCTTGATATGTTTGTTATCTTTGGAAGATATAGATGTGTTGTCATCATGGAATCTGACAGATCCAAAGTCTTCGAAGGTGTTAGAAGAGGGGATTTGTACATTGTTGATTTCTCTACAGGTCCTCAACTAGCCACTTGCTTACTAGCAAAAACCTCAGAAGGGTGGTTGTGGCATCGAAGACTTGGTCATGCAGGCATGAGGAATTTGCACACGCTAGCGAAGAAGAAGCATGTCATCGACATCGAATCAGTCAAATTCCTCAAGGACCACCTCCGCGGTGCTTGTTAGTCTGGGAAAATGACCAGATCCAAGCAACCCTCGAAGACTATCATGACCACTACTTGTCCATTTGAATTGCTTCACATGGATCTATTTGGACCTACTCATTATGCCACTCTAACAAATATAGCATCTTTATATGGCTTGTCATAGTTGATGATTATTCCACATACACATGGGTGCATATCGTTCTATATAAAACTGAAGTGCAGGAAGTCTTCAAACGATTTTCCTCAAGGGCCTCGACGAACTTCGGCGTGAAGATCAGACACATCAGGAGTGATAATGGAACAGAGTTCAAAAACACTGGTCTTGATAATTATCTTGATGAACTTGGTATTACTCACGAATTGTCTGCTCCTTATACTCTTCAACAGAATGGTGTCATCGAAAGGAAGAACAGGACTCTGGTTGAGATGGCAAGAACCATGCTTTAAGAATATCAGACTCCTCGTCGCTTTTGGCCTGAAGCAATTAACACTGCCTACCATATCATCAATATGGCAAAAACCTCATATGAACTCCTCACTGATAAGAAACCCAATGCAAGTTATTTCAAAGTCTTCGGTGCAAAATGCTGGATTAGAGATCCTCACCATAGCTCAAAGTTTGCACCTAAGGCACATGAGGGTTTTATGCTCGGTTATGGAAAGGACTCGCACACCTACAGAGTATTCAACACCTATCACAACAAGGTTGCTGAGACTGTAGATGTGTGGTTCGATGAAACTAATGGCTCGCAAAGAGAGCAATTGCCTCCTGATCCAGATAAGTTGTCTCCTGAGGAAGCAATAAAGATCAAAGCTATTAAAGACATTGTTCCCACTGAGGAAATTGATGAAGAGATCATTCCCAGCACTGACGAAAATCAAGAAGATGCTCCTGAGGAAATCACTCCAGAACCAATTCCTCAGCCCACACGAAATCCTCAACCAGCTCATCCGAGGATTGCAAATGAAGTAGAACTTGACAAAATCCTCGATGACATCAACGCGCCAAGTCCTCTCACGCGCTCAAAAGCTTCACACTTAGTTAACTTTTGTGGGCATTTCTCCTTTGTGTCTATCAGAGAACCTTCAAAGGTTGCTGAGGCTTTCATGGAACCGGAGTGGATCCAAGCCATTCAAGACGAACTTCTTCAATTCAAGCTGAATGACGTATCGGAGCTCGTCAAACGACCAGATCCTCGCAAGTACAATATCATCGGCACCAAGTGGATTTTCCGAAACAAGCAAGATGAGGATGGTCAAGTGGTGAGGAATAAGGCACGACTTGTAGCCGAAGGCTACACATAGGTTGAAAGAATAAATTTCGATGAAACTTTTGCACTTGTTGCTAGACTTGAAGTTATTCGAATACTACTTGCTTATGTCAATCATCATAACATTATCTTATATCAAATGGAAGTGAAAAGTGCATTCCTCAATGGTAAGCTTGAGTAAGAAGTATATGTTGCTCAACCCCCAGGTTTTGAGGATCCAAAGAATCCAGACAAAGTCTTCAGACTCAAAAAGGCGCTCTATGGTCTCAAGCAGGCTCCTCGTGTGTGGTATGATACATTGAAGGAATTCCTCATGAAGAAAGGCTTCAAATGTGGTTCACTCAATCAAACTCTTTTCACTAAATCCTGTGATAATGTACTATTTGACTGCCAGATATATGTCGATGACATCATATTTGGCTGTACTGACAAACGTTACCGTGATGAATTTTCTTACATGATGAGTGAAGAATATCAGATGTCTATGATGGGGGAGCTGAAATTCTTCTTACGTCTTCAAATTCGTCAACAACGCAATGGAATCTTCATATCACAGGAGAAATACCTCAAGGATGTTCTGAGGAAATTCGACATGCATGAATGTAAGGGTGCCAAGACTCCAATGCCTACCAACGGCCACCTCTGCACTGACGAAAATGGTAAAGAATTCGATCAGCAGGTATATCGCTCCATGATTGGCTCTTTACTGTATTTGTGTGCATCTAGGCCAGATATAATGCTTAGTGTTTGCATGTGTGCATGTTTTCAAGAAAAACCGAAGGAATCACACCATAAGGCTGTGAAGCATATTCTTCGATACTTAGCTCACACACCAACACTAGGAGTATGGTACTCCAAGGGCTCAAATCTTCATCTTGTGGGATATTCTGATTCCGACTATGCTGGTGACAGTGTGGATCGCAAGTCAACCTGTGGCACATGTCATTTCCTCGGAAGATCACTAGTCTGCTGGTCCTCAAAGAAGCAGAACTACGTTTCACTCTCCACTGCCGAAGCTGAGTACATTGCTGCTGGTTCATGTTGTGCTCAATTGCTATGGATGAAGCAAACCCTCAAGGACTACGGTATCAACATGAAGAATGTGCCTCTCTACTACGACAACAAGAGTGCAATCAAGATTGCATATAACCCAGTACAACACTCCAGATTCAGATTCGTCATCATTTTCTTCGGGACCATGTCCTCAAGGGGAATATCCTCATCGACCATGTGAAGACTGATGATCAACTAGCAGATATCTTCACTAAGCCCTTGGATGAGAAAAGGTTTTGCAAGTTGCGGTGTGAGCTAAATATCTTAGAATCTTCAAATGTTTTGTAAAAACATGCACACATCCAAACACTTATGCAAAATTGATGACTTAGATGTGCAACACACGAAGAATCGATTTTCTTCAACCAATGAAGAATATCACTCTTAGTGTGCGGAAATCAACGAAGAAATTAATTCTGAGGGCCCTACGACAATTGTACGCGGCGTCTGAAATTAACATTCTTATATGGTGGGTCACGCCACCACACAACTTGAAATTCCTCAAGTTGAATTTCTTCAAAGTTGCTTTTCTTCGAAGTAGTTATTCTTCAAACTTGTCTTTCTTCAAAGCTAAAATTCATCATCATGACGCTTTGTCACAAAATCCTCAAGTTAATCAAAATCTACAAAAAAACTTGATGATTTTCATTTTACTAGATATATATATAGAGTGTGATTTCAAAGTCCTCAACAACATACACTTATAGCTATTCCTTCAATTTGATATTTCATCCAAGTGAATGTGATCGGACCCTACTTCCCTCTATGCTACTCTCACCAAGTCTATTCAATTCTTCATATGCGTTCTACTTGAAACTTTGTTCAAAATCCTCACTGCGTCCTTGTCAGCTAATGATTTTGTAACAAAATCCTCAAATCTACAAAAATGACTTTTATATCGTTACACAGTAACTGAACCCCACTTCGCACGATGAGATAAGCACGATCTCCACCGCTTTAAATGGTTGCTACACGTGTCACGTGGAGACGAAAGGGCAGGGGTAGTTCGGTCCGAAAGAATCGGCCAGATAGTTAAATATGTCCTTACCCGCTCCGGTGAAAACTCTTCGTTCTCTCTCTCGACCTTCTCTCCGCTATAGGAAAGCCCTAGCGCCACCGCTGGAAGTTTCGTCGCCGGCGAGGAAAAGCTTTACTGCCTCGACCTCTCCATCGCCGAAATCATGCCGAAACCGGATCATCTTCGTCCTGCCGCCGCTGTAGCTATCCTCTGTTGCCAAGTTAGGGCGCAGTGGACTCGCACCAAAGAGCATCTACTACTACTTCTTCCTGTGTTCTTCGTGCACGCTATATAGGGTAAATAAAACCCTATTTTTACAGCCCCGTTTTGATCTACTATTTTACCGTAGATTTGTGAAACCTGTTTTTCCTCAAGTGTCTATCAGTCTCTATTCCTCAAACACTGCTCATTCCTCAACTGTTGATGAATTTCACTAAGCATCTAAAAGTCTTCACGAGATTCCTCAATTGTGCAAAAAATTTAATCTGTACAACTCTGGAACCCAAGATCAGAGTGCTTAGACAAATTCCTCAACCCACTGGTCAAATTCCTCAACTTTAAGAAATTCAATTTCATCAAATCTGAGAATGCATATGACCTCTCCAAATTCCTCGCAACTATACTCTGTTCACAGGTACAAAATGTCGGCTGATGAATCTCTAGGTTCTCATCAACTTAACTCATTTGCAGCGTTTCTTGAAGAAAATCTGCAAGCTTCATCAGAATCCTCAAGAGTTCAATTTCCTCAGCAAAAGCCTCACCTGAAGAAAATGGAAGATGAAAGGAAGCAAAAGGGTGGCAAGAAACTTGAACAGAACACTGCCATCGATATTCCTGATGACATATACCTGGAATACTGCACACCTGATGAGAAAGAGACAATGCCCAAGAGGAAGATAAGGCTTCAAAAGATAGAATGCCGGTGGGCTAAGGAGTGGAAAGAATACACATTCGTCACTCCCAAGTACACGAAGAAATTCGCTCTTAAGCCTCTTGGCAGACGGCCTCCTCTCGAGGATTATCACGATGCACACCCCTCAAGCCTCAAGACAATTGATGACTATCCTGAGGAAAAGACAAAACATTTTTCAAAGCTTCAGAAGCAGGGAGAAGCTGCAGTGAGGAAATTTAATGAAGAATTTGCTGCTGCTACTGCTGCCACCTCCTCCGTAGGTGAAACTTCTAGCACGGCCATTCCTCAAGTGAAGTCTGTGCCGCCAAAACCAAAGGCTTCAAAGCCTCAGGAGAAATTGCTTGAGAAAGCTGCACCTGCATCCGCACCAAAACCCTCAGCACCACCAAAGGCTTCAAAGCCTGAACACAAGCAGATTGTGAAGCAGTTGCCGACTGTTTCCAGCTCCTCTGTTCCTTCTGCAACTAGCTCAGAAACAAAGTCTTCACCAACTCCAATGAAGACTAAGGTGACTGCTGGGAGAGGAACCAGAACTAGCCCAAGCAAAACCGTCACAGTCCCTTCTGCATCAGACGGCAGTGATGAATATGATGATGAGACTCTGCAAGCCATCATCAGAGACAAGTAGGAGAGGGTAGCACAAGCGTTAGACAGCGCCATTCCTCTGGCCATGGACCCAAAAGTCCTCTTGGATTACATCAATATATGGTATGATGACCCCAACACACCTATCGATGATTTGAAGCTTCCCCCAGGCATTAGTCACATGGTGGCCACTTTCTTCAATGAGACCAAGTGGAAGGAGACGCAAGCCAAACAAGCAAAGGCTGCGAAGCTGAAAAAGGAGAAATTCCTCAGACAGAATCTTCTCAGTCTGACGCATGATGCACTTGTGTCCACTCAGGCAGAATTGAAGACTTTGGCAGACAAGTACACAAAGCTATCTGATCGTCAAAGTCTCAAGAACAATTTCATCAAGTTGGCTACTAATGTCATTGATGATTACAACAAAAGGCTGCCCCTCTAGCAACACCTCAGCAACCTGAGATTGAAGAAGAACACACTGCCCCTGCTGAGGAAATGCATCAAGAAAGTCATGCTGAAGAACCGGCTTGTGAGGAAATCACCAAAGAAACTCCAGCAGATGACTCTACACCAGCTGGTGAAATTGCTCTAGCTGATGCTTCTAAGCCAGCTGATGAGTCTGCTCCAGCTGAAGAAGCTGCTTCAGCTGAGGAAACTGTCTGGACGGATATAACTCCGCCTCCTAAAGAGAAAATACCTTCACCAAAACCTTCAAAGGAAAAGAAAATGACTCCGTATGCATTAGACGTGAAGAAAACAAGAGCTGATGAAAAGGAAGCTGAGAAGAGAAAACCTTCCTCAACAGAAGAATCAACTGAGGCCAAGCGCCTCAAATCTCTTGATGAAAATGCTCCTCTGGATCCTGTGCCTCTAAACATTGCTCCATCCTATGAGATGACTCCCTTCTAAAGCGAAGACAAGGAGCATATGACTGATGAGAAATGAAGAATGTTGTGTCTGAGGAACACACTGATGAAGACATTCAGATTGATGACAGTCCTCAGACCATTATTCCTCGTGAAGAACCTGCTCAAGGATCAGCTGCACCAGGTGAAGAATTTGGCTCTCCCACCAAGAAACCCCTCAAGCTGAGGAAAACCAAGGAGAAAATCCAAATCCTGAGCAAAACCCTCAACATGAGGCTCAGGATGAAGAGATTCCTCCTCTTGAGAAAAATCCTCAACCAGAGGCTCCAGTTGATGACATTTCTCACCCAGAGCAAGATCCTTAGCCTGAGGCACAGGCAGATGAAATTCCTCATCCTGAGGAACATGCTGAAGAAAATGCCCCGACACCAAATCCAGAGAATGCTCTAGTCGTTATCAATCCAGAAAATGCGATGATTGTCTCCCCTCAAGGGAAGAAGCAAAGCCTTCAGCCGATGCAGCGTTAGCCGTTCTCCAAGCGGCCAAAGTTTCAAAAGGAATCTTTCTTTGAGGAACGTATGTATTTCATCGGAGAAAATCCTTATGACAAGCCTCGCATCAGGCATATGAAGTTTTGGACCAAGACTCAGCTCAACTACTATGCATCTGTGCTTTGTGGAAGAAACAAAAAATTTCAGCACAGGCATATTCCTCATGATAGAGCTTGAAGAAATTCCCTGCTTTACCCCACTCCTCAACGTTCTTCATGAAGCAAGAATGATCCCTCTCTGCTCTGATATCTGTGATTGGAACAGCGACATTGTTCTTCAATTCTATGCCACTTTAAACATCTCTGGAGATCCAACAGATATCAACACTTGGGTGCTGGATTGGATGACGCAGCACACACACTTCAAGGCCCCTGCAAATGAGCTGCTGTGAAAACTTCCTGTGTCAATTCCTTCAGAGCAGGCCGTGAAGATGTATGATGAATGGGAGCTTTTGAATAAGCTGATGGAATTCCTCATGAAGCCTTTGGCCAAGGGGCAACCACCAAGAACAACCTTCCTGGTCCATCAGTTGAAGTATGAACCCAGGACTGTTTACAGAATCCTCTATAGTGTTCTTGCGCCAATCAAGGGCCATGATGATGAAGAAGATGTCGTAGGCATCATGAAGAATATCCTCTTCAACATCAACCATGGCATTCCCATCAACACTCACGTTTTCTTCTTGAGGACTCTGGCAGAAAATGTTATGTCCCTTTTGACCTGAAGATTTATGCTCCATGGATCATGAGATTCATCAGACACATGTCAGGCATCAACTATCATGCTGATTTCAATAATCACCTTGGATATATGCCTCCAATAAGGGTTAACAAGAAGACTTTCGAGCCTGTTGAAGGAAAAGGCAAGTCTGTGATTGATGAAGGCAGTCGGCCCTGATACGTCTCAAACGTATTTATAATTTTTGATGGTTTCATGCTGTTATCTTGTCATCTTTGGATGTTTTATGTACCTTTTACATCTTTTTTGGGACTAACTTATTAATTCGATGCCAAGTGCCAGTTCCTGTTTTTTCTGTGTTTTTGGCTCTTTTCAGATCTGATTTTGGAACGGAGTCCAAACGGAATCAAAACCCCAAAATGATTTCTCCCGAACGGAAGAAGATCAGGGGGCCTCTTGGCCAAGCCAGGTTGGTTCCAGGGAGCCCACAAGCTCCCACTCCGCCACCAGGGCTTGTGGCCCCCTGGCCGCCCCCTGACCTAGATATTTGGCCTATATATTCCCAAATATTCAGCAAAAAATCAGGGGAGCCTCGAAAATACTTTTCCGCCGCTGCAAGCTTCCATTTCCGCGAGATCTCATCTGGGGACCCCTCCCGGCGCCCTGCCGGAGGGGACTTTGGAGTTGGAGGGCTTCTTCATCATCATCATCGCCCCTCCAATGACTCGTGAGTAGTTCACTTCAGACCTACAGGTCCGTATTTAGTAGCTAGATGGTTTCTTCTCTCTCTTGGATATTCAATACAAAGTTCTCCATGATCTTCATGGAGATCTATCCGATTTAATCTTCTTTGGCGGTGTGTTTGTCGAGATCCGATGAATTGTGGATTTGTGATCAGATTATCTATGATATATATTTGAGTCTTTGCTGATTTCTTATATGCATGATTTGATATCCTTCTAAGTCTCTCAGAGTCTTGGGATTTGTTTGGCCAACTAGATCTATGATTCTTGCAATGGGAGAAGTGCTTGGTTTTGGGTTCTACCATGTGGTGATCTTTCCCTGTGACAGTAGCGGCAGCAAGGCACACATTAAGTAGTTGCCATCAAGGGTAAAGAGATGGCGTTTTCATCATTGGTTTGAGATTATCCCTCTACATCATGTCATCTTGCTTAAGGCGTTACTCTGTTCTTTTGGACCTAATACACTAGATGCATGCTGGCTAGCGGTCGACGTGTGGAGTAATAGTAATAGATGCAGAAAGTATCGGTCTACTTGTTTTGGACGTGATGCGTATATATATAATCATTGCCATAGATATCGTCACGACTTTGAGCGGTTCTATCAATTGCTCGATAGTAATTTGTTCACCCACCGTCTACTTGCTTTTATGAGAGAAGCCACTAGTAAACACTATGGTCCCCGGGTCTATTCACATCCATCGTTTACACCTCCGCTTTTACTTTGCTTGTTACTTTGTTGCTTTCAGTTCTCACTTGGCAAACAATCTATAAGGGATTGACAACCCCTTAATAGTGTTGGGAGCAAGCTTTTATCTTTGTGCAGGATCTTGAGATACTCCTCCACTGGATTGATACCTTGGTTCTCAAACTGAGGGAAATACTCACCACCGCTGTGCTACATCACCCTTTCCGCTTCGAGGGAACACCAACGCAAGGCTCCAAGGCCATGGGGGAAATCCTTTGCATACTTTCCTAGGAAGTCCCTTAAGGCGTAGCCGCAGCTGAAGGATTCCTCGTGTCGTTGCTGAGGAGTATCAAGTAACACTCCTATTTCTAGCGCCGTTGGAAGGTCTTTTGTTGCAGTAGCAGAAGTATTTCTGGCGCCGTTGCCGGGGAGGATAAATCAAGATCTATCCAAGTAGGTCTCACAAACTCTTCTCTTGCATTTACTTTTGTTGCCAGTTGCCTCTCGTTTTCCTCTCCCCCACTTCACATTCGCCGTTTTCATTTTCCTTTCTCCTTTGCCATTTTCTTTTGCCCGTTTCACTCTCTCTTCCTGCTCGTTTGTGTGTGGGATAGTCAATCATTGGCTAGACCCACTACTCCAAACGATACTCCTGAGAATGAAGTTCTCAATTTTAGGCAGAATGAGGAAGAAAATTTAAAGGACGCTTGGTACAGGATTTGCAATGCTCAAAGTAGATATACTCGTAAGCAATCCACTACCGTCCTCCTTCGTAGTTTCTATGTTGGGATTTCTCCTTGGAATAGGTATATCCTTGACACCATTGTAGGCGGGAAATTTTTGGGGAGCCATACTGTTGACTCCTATAGAGCTATCATGAATTTGGTAGGCTCACCCCCGCTCATGGTTAATGGAACTATCTTGACCTTGGAACACGTGATGCAAAGGCTTGACGCTATTGAAAACAAAATTGCCACAGTTGAAATTATTGAGGGTTTGGATAGAAAGATCCACAATAAAATTACTCAGTACGTATCCAAAATGGGAAAGTTTTTGAAAAATTTAAAGGAGAAGGAACT
This sequence comes from Hordeum vulgare subsp. vulgare, assembly GCF_904849725.1. Taxonomy (NCBI): domain Eukaryota; kingdom Viridiplantae; phylum Streptophyta; class Magnoliopsida; order Poales; family Poaceae; genus Hordeum; species Hordeum vulgare. The sequence continues at coordinate 321,050,336 of NC_058519.1, read as the reverse complement.
TATAGTTAATGATTCTTCTAGAATTGGAAAATTAGAAGATGTCATAACTAACTTGGGTTCCGCTTTTGCCGCTGTGCAAAATACTCCAAATCTTACTCTCAAAAAGACCGTCAGGCCTGTTTTTGTTCCTAAAGCTAGTGGTGAGTCATCCAATAAAGATGAAGATCTTAAGATGATAAATGATCACGCTACTTATGGTTTGAGCACCAAAGATGACTATACGTGATTCCATCACTTTTTGCCTAGCTAAGGGCGTTAAACAAAAGCGCTTGTTGGGAGGCAACCCAACGAATCTATACTTTTTCTTTTTGTTTTGTGTTTTCCACACTTTCATAATTCTGTTATGATTGTGTTTTCTGTGTTTCTTTTTTGCGTTTGTGCCAAGCAAAACCGTTATGATTAGTCTTGGGGATGATCGTTTGGTCATGCTGGAAAAGACAGAAACATTCTGCTCACGGAAAGAATTTTCATTTTTTTTCGTAAGAGATTTTGAGTTGATTCTTTTTGTTGCTGATTTCTACGCAAATTATCCAGACTTTCGTAATTTTTCAGAATTTTTTATGTACCAGAGGTATACGAAATATACAAATTGCTACAGACTGGTCTGCTGTTAACAGATTCTGTTTTTGTTGTTTTGGTTGCTTATTTTGATGAAACTATGGATAGTATCGGGGGCTATTAGCCATGGAAGATTGAAAATACAGTAACCCAACATCAGCAAAAGTATAATTTAAGTTTGCTACAGTACCTAAGGAAGTGGTGGTTTGCTTTCTCATACTAATGTTATCACGAGTTTCTGTTTAAGTTTCGTGTTGTGAAGTTTTCAAGTTTTGGGTGAAGTTCTTATGGACAAAAAGATAAAGAGTGGAAAGAGTTCTAGATTGGGGAGTCCCAAGGCACCCCAAGAGATTCAAGGATGCTGTAAAAGCCTAAGATTAGGGATGCCCCGGGAAGGAATCCCCTCTTTCGTCTTCAATCCATCGGTAATGTTACTTAGGGCTATATTTTTATTCACCACATGTTATGTGTTTTTGCTTGGAGCGTCTTGTATCGTAGGAGTCTTTTATTTTTGTTGTGTCACAATCATCCTTGCTGCACACCTAGAGAGAGACATGCACTCACCGTGATTTTGTCGAGCTTCACTTATATCTTTTGGTAGACAATTTAGCTCACATGTGCTTCACTTATATCTTTTGAGCTAGACACTTTTGCTCTATGTGCTTCACTTACATCTTTTAGAGCACAGTGGTGCGTGCCTTGGTAGTTGATCTATGCTTTGAAAGTTGTCTCAAAAGGGGTAGTTATCCAAAGGGATACGAAAACTTCCACCTTCATGTGCATAGAATAGTTAGAGAAGTTTGATTCATCTCAATTAGTTTTGAGTTGTGGTTATGGTAATATTGAAGTCATGCTAGTAAGGTGTTGTGGATCTAGAAATACTTGTGTTGAAGTTAGTGATTCCCGTAGCATGCACGTATGGTGAACCGCTATGTGATGAAATCTGAGCATGATTAGTATATTGATTGTCATCCTTTGCGTGGCGGTCGGGATCGCGCGATGGTTTATACCTACTAACCCTTCCCCTAGGAGTATGCATTGAATGCTTTGTTTCAATTACTAATAAAACTTTTGCAACAAGTATATGAGTTCTTCATGACTAATTTTGAGTCCATGGTTTAGATACACTTTTACCTTCCACCATCACTATCTACTTAGTGTCGTGCAACTTTTGCCGGTGCACAAAACCCACCATTAGCCTCCCTCAAAACAGCCACCATACCTACCTACTATGGCTTTTTCAAAGTCATTCCGAGATATATTGCCATGCAACTACCACCATGACATGTGCCACCACGTCTACATTGCCATTACATGATTGTAAGATAGCTAGCATGATGTTTCCATTAATGTCTATGCCATGCTAGATCATTGACACGGTACTCTAGTGAAGGCATTCCATATAGAGTCATCGTTGCTCTAAGTTTTGAGTTGAAAGTGTGATGATCATCATTAATGGAGCATTGTCCCATGTGAGGAAATAAAAGAGGCCAAAGAATCCCATCAAAAAAAGAGGCCAAAGAGCCCACCAAAAAAATGAGAGAAAAAGAGAGAGGGGACAATGCTACCACTTTTTCCACACTTGTGCATATTAAGCACCATGATCTTCATGATTGAGAGTCTCTCATTTTGTCACCACCAGATAGCTAGTGGGAAATTTTCATTATATAACTTGGCTTGTATATTCCAATGATAGGCTTCCTCAAAATTGCCTTAGGTCTTCGTGAGCAAGCAAGTTGGATGCACACCCACTAGTTTTCTTTAAGAGCTTTCACTTACTCGTAGCTCTAGTGCATCATTTGTATGACAATCCCTACTCATTCACATTGATATCTATTGATGAGCATCTCCATAGCTCATTGATATGCCTAGTTAATGTGACTATCTTCTCCTTTTTTGTCTTGCAACCTCCACCACATTCCACACCATCTATAGTGCTATAACCATGGCTCACGCTCATGTATTGCGTGAGAGTTGTAAAGGTTTGAGAAAGTAAAGGTGTGAAACAATTCCTTGGCCAATACCGGGGTTGTGCATGATTTAAATTCATTGTGCAATGATGATAGAGCATAGCCAGACTATATGCTTTTGTAGGGATAACTTTCTTTTGGCCTTGTTATTTTGAAAGTTCATAATTACCTTGCTAGTTTGCTTGAATGATTATTGTTTCCACGTCAATAGCAAACTATTGTTTTGAATCTAATGGATCTGAACATTCACGTCACATAAGAGGAATTACAAAGGACACCTACGCTAGGTAGCATGAAAGCATCAAAAATTCATTCTTTATCACTTCCCTACTCGAGGACGAGCAGGAGTTAAGCTTGGGGATGCTTGATACGTCTCAAACGTATCTATAATTTTTTATGGATTCATGCTGTTATCTTGTCATCTTTGGATGTTATCTGTACCTTTTATATCTTTTTTGGGACTAACTTATTATTTCAATGCCAAGTGTCAGTTCCTGTTTTTTCTGTGTTTTTGGCTCTTTTCAGATCTGATTTTGGAATGGAGTCCAAACGGAATAAAAACCCCGAAATGATTTTTTCCCGAACGAAAGAAGATCAGCGGGCCTTTGGGGGGAGGCGGCGGTGGCAGGGCTTGTGGCCTCCCTGGCCGCCCCCTGACCTAGATCTTTGGCCTATATATTCCCAAACATTCAGCAAAAAATCAGGGGAGCCTCGAAAATACTTTTCCGCCTCCGCACGCTACCGTTTCAGTGAGATCTCAACTGGAGACCCTTCCCGGCGCCCTGCCGGAGGGGACTTTGGAGCTTCTTCATCATCATCATCGCCCCTCCAATGACTCGTGAGTAGTTCACTTCATACCTACGGGTCCGTAGTTAGTAGCTAGATGGCTTCTTCTCTCTCTTGGATCTTCAATACAAAGTTCTCCATGATCTTCATGGAGATCTATCCGATGTAATCTTCTTTGGCGGTGTGTTTGTCGAGATCCGATGAATTATGGATTTGTGATCATATTATCTGTGATATATATTTGAGTCTTTGCTGATTTCTTATATGCATGATTTGATATCCTTGTAAGTCTCTCCGAGTCTTGGGTTTTGTTTGGCCACTAGATCTATGATTCTTGCAATGGGAGAAGTGCTTAGTTTTGGGTTCTACCATGTGGTGACCTTTCCCAGTGATAGTAGGGGCAACAAGACACACATTAAGTAGTTGCCATCAAGGGTAAAAAGATGGAGTTTTCATCATTGGTTTGAGATTATCCCTCGACATCATGTCATCTTGCTTAAGGCGTTACTCTGTTCTTTTGGACTTAATACACTAGATGCATGCTGGATAGCGGTCGACGTGTGGAGTAATAGTAGTAGATGCAGAAAGTATCAGTCTACTTGTTTTGGACGTGATGCCTATAGATATAATCATTGCCATAGATATCGTCACGACTTTGCGTGGTTCTATCAATTGCTCGACAGTAATTTTTTCACCCACCGTCTACTTGCTTTTATGAGAGAAGCCACTAGTAAACACTATGGCCCGTGGGTCTATTCACATCCAACGTTTACACCTCTGCTTTTTCTTTGCTGGTTACTTTGTTGCTTTCAGTTCTCACTTGGCAAACAATCTATAAGCGATTGACAACCCCTTTATAGTGTTGGGAGCAAGCTTTTGTGTTTGTGCAGGATATTTTTTTTGACCGGCTACTGTAGGGAAAACCCCCAACAGCCTTTTTTTCTTTTATTCCCATATATAAGAGCAGTATGTACAAGAAGAATTGAGAATGTACAAAGGGGATGGGAAGCTAAGGTTACAAACCTCAAGGAGGCAAAAAGGAAACCCATTTAAGGAGATCATCCCTGAAACTAGCCTTAATCCTATGAGCTAACAAGGAAATGTCATGGATGAAACCAGATCTCCATTTTCTGAACTTTGGCTGCTCCTGGTTAAAGACCTTGGCATTTCTGACAGGTTTGTGCAGGATCTTGAGATACTCCTCTAGTGGATTGATACCTTGGTTCTCAAACTAAGGGAAATACTCACCACCGCTGTGCTACATCACCCTTTCTGCTTTGAGGGAACACCAACGCAAGGCTCCAAGGCCACAGGGGGGGAATCCTTTGCATACTTGCCTAGGAAGTCCCTTAAGGCGTAGCCGCAGCTGAAGGATTCCTGGTTCCGTTGCTGAGGAGTATCAAGTAACACTCCTATTTCTGGCGCCGTTGGAAGGTCTTTTGTTGCAGTAGCAGGCCCCTTGATGGCCAGTTCCAAGAGCCAGATGCATATTCCTCATGGGATGACACTGAAACCCAGCCACCAAAACCTGTTGCTCCAAGGGTGATGAATACCAGAGAGCTTCTCCTCAGTCTTCATCAAAAGGTAGATTGAAATCACAAGGGGGTCAAACGGCAGTTCGGCGCCATTGTGAAAACCCTCACTGAGACCCAGAATGCCGTATAGCTTAACCATCATTATCTTCTTGAGGTTTTTGATCACACCTGGGCCACAGTGGCTCATTTTAAGACTCCAGAAGAACTTGAAGAATTGGAGTTTGCACATGACATCGACTCGTCATGGCCGCCAAAGAAAAAATTCAGGCCAATTCCAGTTCCAGACCTTGAGGACAGTTCGTTTTCTTCATTCCGCACTGCAAAATTAGATGAAGACCAACAATACACTGCCACTGGTCCAAGGAGGAAGTCTGCTCCCAAGAATCCTCACGCGTCTTCCTCAACTACCAAAAAGTGAAAGTCTTCACGGGGCGTTAGTCCTCAATTTTTGTCCCTTTTCGTCACTTGATGACAAAGGGGGAGAAATCTGAGAGTTAGTCTTCATGCAGGATATATTTTGGGGCTTATGAAGTTTATTTAAGTTACAAACTCTTGGCTCTTCTGAACTGTTTTATGTAATGAGTTGTAACTTAAGCCCGATGGTACGCTGACGCTTTTGAACGTTTTTCTTTGCATGCTTATTCCTCAAAATATTAATGCATGCATGCTGGAGTTCGTCAGATGCCATTTCTCATCATGCATTCACAATTTCTTCATATTGTATGTCATATGTATGCATGATTTACAAGACTCAGGGGGAGATCTCCATGATATAAATCATCAATGTGCATTTGCTGTGAAAAGCAAAATCCTCAAGATATGCACATCTTCAGGGGGAGTCTCTCTGAATCTTGATTTCAAATTCCTCAAATGAGTATTTACACTTCATATTTTTATCCCCGTTGAAGACTTAACCTAATTGTCATCAACCACCAAAAAGGGGGAGATTAAGTGCATCTAGTGCCCCTTAGTGATTTTCGTGGTTTGAAGACTTATATGTTAAGTATCTAATGTGTTCATGAGTGTACACAGGATCTATAAGTCGCTGAGGAGTTTGAAATATTCGACGAATATCGACCCCTAAAAATGTATATCTTCGGTTGAAGAAATTGGTCTGAAGCTGAAGAATTGAATCGCGAAGAAATTGCGATGAAATTGATATTCCTCATGAAGAAATGGAAGATGAGGAATTCGGTGTGTCCTCAAGAAAAACAATCTGAAGATTTTGAAGCATGAAAATTTATTCTGTCTGTATTATTTTCTTCACTTTTGAGTCATAGGAACACCGTACTGTTAAAGGGGGTCAAAGTTACACGTCGGAATGAATTTACTCATGATGATCAACCCAAGCCTAATCCTACCAAAAGCTTCAAGTGAGGAATATGAGAAACATGAGGACTCTCACAGTTGAGGGTCCCGACCGTTACCGGAAGTCGCGCCACATCACTCATCTTATCCACACCAACGGTCATATTATTTAAGGGAATTAAGGTCAAATCATGTCGGGATGCTCCTAGGCTATAAATAGCCGCCCCCACAACCATTTGCTGGTTGGTTGCTCCGTTGGAAACTGACACTTGTCATAAGAGCAACCCAAATTCCTCAGAGTCTTCAAGAGTAATTCATCAGTGAGGAAATACCCCAAACACCAAACAAGGAACCAAAAACCAAGTGATTGAGCATTACTGAAGAAGTTGTTCCTGTGTGGGACTGAAGCCTTTTACCTTTGAGGACTGTGCATCCTCCAGATGGTTAGGCGTCATGGTCTAGAGCAATCGAGCAGTCAATTGTGGATCGTCAGGTGACCAAGTTTGTGAGGGTTTGGAAGTCTGCCCTGAAGACTTACCACGAGTCTTGGGCGAGGACTGTGTGTTCTTAGCCCAAGGAGAATACGTAGGGACTGAGTGTCCCAGGACTATGTGTCTTTTGGTTTCAATACCAAGGCGCTCTGAACCAGATGTACAATTGTCATAGCAGTTGGAACTGGGTCATCAAACATTGTCTTCACTATGAAATGGGTTCTATTTCTGCAACTCTTTCAATTCCTCATACTGTATGTTGATGATTTTCACTGTCACTATTTGAAGAATTTGCTGAAGACTTTCTCTAAAATTCCTCAACCCCAAATTCTTCACGCGAGTTAATCGTCACCTGTTTTATCCGTGCCTGCATACTATGCAAACTGTTTTTCATATTCTTCACCTTGAAAATTGTTGTAGTGATACTTTGCACTCCTCATCCTTTGCTGTTTCCGCTGTAAGTTAGTCAAGAGTGAGGAATTTCCTCAAAAGGAATTTACTCAGTGATGACATTCTAAAAATCTCCTATTCACCCCCCTCTAGTCGATATAACGCACTTTCACGCCCAGGGATGACGTCCGTCCTGCCGCCGGGCGGCCAGGGTCTTGTTGCACCAGAATGGAAACCTTTAGGAGATACCTTGGGAACCTGCGTTCGTCCTCACCCCCTTTGCACCAAAGGGGAAAATGCTGCACTATGTTGTCTGTTGTTCGCCTGTCCTTCCCTTGCGTCATCCTTGACTCCTGAGGCCGGGCCTCGCCTCGGAATATCTGCCGCTCCGGAGGGATCCTGAGGAGGCCCCTGAGGGTCTTGATGCTGCTCCTCCTCGTGAGGCTTGGCCGCTGGCGAGGGACTTGTCCTGAGAGACGTCGAGCGCTTTCGTTTTTGGTCGATGAAGTGGGCCAGCCCTGGGCCACACGCAGGCAGGTCTTGGTACCCCCATTCCCAGAATGCTGACAGCGGTCTTCCGCCGACTGTGTGAGTCACTCTTCAACGACTCTTGCGACCTCCACACATGGTGATTGTCGATCTACATCGACTCCTTCCGTGACTTCTACGAGTGATTGTCAGTCCGCCGACTGTGTAGGTCTACGACTCCTGCGACCTCCACACTTGGTGATTATCGATCTACATCGACTCTTCCTATGACTCTTATCAGTGATTGTCACTCTACACCGACTCCTCTCATCGACTGTATTGGTGAATATGACTTCATTGTCACGCGCCTTCCCTTGGCGCTTGGGGCTTGTTTGTGTGCACCCTCGTCTCCTTCATCGGCTCTTGTGGGTGCTACTCGTTATGCTACATGGAGGTATCTAGCGCCTCCACAGGCGGTGGTGGTTGCTCCTCTCCCGATGCTACTATGCCGCCTACTTCAGCTGTGTACTTCACCAAGGACAAGATTACTCGACTTCGCGCCCTGCTGATTTCCTCCGACTCTCTATTGCCGGGTGCGTCTACATTGACATCTTCAGTTGAGCCACTGAATGAGCAGGAGATTGGGCGATTTCGATGCCTGCTCGCTCCATCTTCTAGTTCTTCATCGACATGTTCTGTTGGTTCTGCTATGGACTCTTCTGGCATTGTGAGACCACCTTTGTGACATCCCCAATGCTTTTCCTTCACCCTTTGTACTCCTTACCATATTTGGCAACCTTGTGATGCAATGTGAATGGATGAGAGACTTGGTGATGTTGTCATTTCATGTGCATCATGCATCATGTATGTCATATTCCTTTTGCTTCTTGTTTGCTCTGTGTTGTGTGGCCAACTTGGTGGTGTGTTCTTTGATAGCATATGTGATGGGGTGTTCTTGTGAATGGGTGGTGTGTGTGCAACAAGAGCCCTTCAAAACCACTTAGTTGTACCATGTCCAAAAAACCCTTTCTTTTCAATACCTTAGGGCAGATTTGAAGTTTCTGTTTTGGCCTTTTAAAAATGTTCAATCCTCTTTAAAAAATCTATTATTATTTGTGGGGCAGCCCTCTGGTTTTTATTTGACGTTCTTCTTTTTTTATTTGTAAAAGAGCTTAGGTTCATTAATAAAAAGTATTCATTTTACCTTGGCCATAATTAGCTAGACCTATTTCTTTAAGTAAGTTATATTTTTCTGCTTAGCTAGGGTATTTTATTTTAATTTAAAAAAACCTTCATATTTCTATGGAAATTATATGGTTGGGCTGGTTTTATAAAGAATAAAACCTTTCTTTCAGTTTTGAGAAGAGAGAGAGGGCTCTGGGCCAGTTTACCTTACCCGTGCCCATATCCTTCGTGAGCGAAGGCCCGGTGCGTGATCGTCTCCCTCGTGTGGCTATCGTCACTTGTACGAATACAAGAGTGCCGCCAATTCCTCCCCTCCTTTTTCGGGCGGCTCCAAGCGCGAGCCCCGAGGTTATAAGGCTGTCCCATCGTCCTCTCAACCCTAGCTCCCCATTTTTCCTCCTCCTCTCCCCTCGCGTCGTCAAGAGAGGTCCATCAACACCGGCGCCAAGGGTGGGCTCCGATGAACTCGACGCCAGCAGCACATCGGCCCCTTTTCCCTCTCCGACACCGCCAGGAGCACGCGGTGGTCGTGGGAGATCCGTTCCCACGGAGATCGTGCGACGGGACCGGCTACAACGACGTGTCGACGACGACCCCTTCTTCCTCCACTCCGGCGATCGTCGACAATAGCTACGAGTCATTCCCCTCCATCGAGCGGCCCTCCTCGTCATCACACCAGGGTGAGCGAACCCCCCCTTCTCCCTTCTCCCACGCTTAGCTGGCCTCTCTTGGCATGACTGTCGCGCCACACTGCTCTGCCATGGCTGGAAGGAGAAGCTTCGTCGCGCCGCCGCTACAGCCTCTCTCCCGCTGCGTTAGCCCCACGAATGGAACCCCCATGGGTCCCTGTTCCCCCGCCGGAAGCTCCTAGAAGCAGTTGCCGCCTCCTAGATCCCCGGCGTCAACCCCTTCCTCCTCTACAGTTCGGTCTGGAGGTAGGAGAAGGCTCGTAGCATGAGCATTAGGGCAGCTGAACCCCTTCTTGGTTGGACATCTCCTCGTAGCGCAGTGGTAGAGATGTCGTGCCCCAACCAGGGGGTTGTGGGTTCGAATCCCCTTGGAACCTTTAATTTTTGTTGCGTGTAGTGAATCAGAGATCTGGCTTCAGTATAGGAGGGCTTCGATCCCCTCTCTAACCAACCAGGGGGTTGTGGGTTCGAATCCCCTTGGCCCCTTTTATTTTTCGTTGCGTGTAGTGAATCAGAGATCTGGCTTCAGTATAGGAGGGCTTCGATCCCCTCTATGACTAGATGTGGCGCAGTAGCCCACTGGTCAGTGCGCGTGTGTGTAGTTGAGGTCCTGCACCTATTTTTGTTGAGGCATTTGGAGTGGTGTGTGATGTGTCGAGTGTAGTGTGTGAGTGTGTGGCGAACAGTGGGCCAGAGGGGCCCACATGTCATCTAGTGAGGGGCCACTTCTAGGTGGGTCCCCCTCTTTATCATATATTCCCTCTTATATTTTTGCTGTTTGTGTATTTCTTGTGTTAACTAGGAATATATTCCATTTCTGGAAATGTCCAGATATGGATTTGCCAAATTGGGCAGGGCCAAGAACAGCCCTGATTTGAATATTTTGTAGTTTGATTTGTGCTAGTTTTTCTTTCATTGTTTGTGGTGTTTTTCTAAATGCAGCATGGGTAGTATGCTATATGGATTTGGGGTAGAAAATTCCAAGGAATCCAATAGTGTTTTGAGCATTACTATAGAAAGTCCCCTTGTGGTGAGGTGGCAATAGTTTTATCGGTGTAGGGTAGTTCATGTGCATGGTTAGAGGTAGTGCATGCATGCATCATTATGTTTGTGGCATCATCTTCTTGGTGGTATTTATTTCCTTCTATTCTCTTTTGGTAGCTACTGGGACCGGAAACGAGTTGAGACTGGTGAGTTCGTGCAGGAAGATCACGATCAGTTCCACTCTGAAGAAATCACAAGCAAGATGGTCATGACCTTGACACCGTTTCTAGCTTTGTTATGCTTTGTGCTACGTTTCTTTCGTTACATCTCTGCTGCCTACCACATGATATATAGACCATCAAGCATTGCCATGAAACCTCAAACAAGATCCCTCCTAGCAAATGTTGTTTGGCTAAGTTTGGCTTGCTTAACCACTAATTGTTAGCGTTGCTAGTTATAGGTGTGAGATGGTCCATGTGATAACATGGGCATTTGATATCATCATATTTAATTTCTATTTAGTTAATGCACCTATATACTTAGTAAATAATGGAAAGCCTAGCCTTTTGTCGGGTGATTTGTTCCATTATTGTCGCCTTAGTTTCGGCTACCGGTGTTTTATTCCATAACTGAGCGCTCCTAACACGTTCGAGGTTGTTATGAGCACCCCCTCGATAAATCGTATAGTGTTAAGACTTGTGTGGCAGGACCCAACATTGGTGTTAATTTTCTAATAACTTAATAATAATAAACATAGGGAATAGCTACCCCTAGGAATCTAATCAACCCCCCTGGGCCAGTGCTCCTCATGAGTGTTGGTCCAAAATGGAGTTCCTGCAGGGCCACCGCGAGGAAACCCGAGGTTTGGTTCCCGTAGCTAGTTCCATCCGTCGGGTCCTGAGAACGAGATACGTGGCTCCTATCGGGTTTGTAGGCACGTCGGGCGGTCTTGCTGGACTTGTCTTACCTTAGCGATATATCTTGTGCATTGGGATTCCGATGGGACTTTCGGTCTTCTCAGTGTTGAGGTTTTCCACCAAGGAATCCGACGAGATCACGAGTTTCCTGGTAGAGGATTGCTATGCGGCGTGTGGTAATTTGTGATGGACTAATTGGAGCACCCCTGCGTTGTTTAATTTTCCGGAAAGTCGTGCCCATGGTTATGTGGCAAACATGGATATCTTGTTAACATATGGTTCTAGACAACTTAAAGTAATTCAAATAAAACTTGCCAATTGAGTGCGTAACCGTGAGTGTTTCCTTCAGAGCTCCTTCTCTGATCAAGAACACGGTGGGGTGTAAGTAGGTGTTCAGGATCACTTAGTGATCAACCTAGTCTTCGACCGTCTTGCGTAGACCACCATATTTAATTGTTGTTCATCGTAAGATAGCCACCATACATGCTTAGGATGCTGCAAACTCAAACACTTAACCTACGTCACCTATTTAACTTAGTTATACTCGATACCAAGGTCATGAGATTGCTGAGTCCTTATGGCTCACGGTTTACTACAAACACCCACAGGTACAGGTATCCCACATGCAGGAGTTCCCGATGATAACCAGCTGAGGTTGGAGTTCGACGAAGATAGTGCCAGGCTGTATGTGACTTATCCCGAGGACTAGAGGTGCATGGTCGTGATCGTGGGACTAGCACGATGGGATAGCATATTTTGCCGTTTATCTTGTCCGTAGTCGGACCCTGTCTTATGTATTTATAATGAATGCTTGTGTAGATTGTAATTTAGCATGTGGCAAGTGTAAGTCGAATCTTATACTCATCTCTCTATTTATGTAATGGCGTTGTTATCCTACTTGCAAAACGCTTAGATGCGACCCTTTCCCCTTTTGAGGCCTCGGCCCCAAATAAGGGAGGTGTTGCATCTTGGTCGTGGACAATTTGGTAATCGGAGCCTTACGACCATAGGAGCCTTTGTGTGATCGAACTTGGCCGAGTCGAGTCTAGCAAAAACTATTTTGAGTCTTAGCTATATCGGAGAGTAGGTTTCTTTTTTTCTCCTCCTCTATGCTCCGGTGAGGTTCACGGCTTAGGAACTTTTAATTATATTCCTTTTCTCACTCCAATTTTTTTTAGGATCACGCTGATATTTTGGAATCTGTATGATACCGATGTGACGGAGTTCTGTCTTCGTGCCTCGTGCTGTGTTGATTTTATTCTGGGGAGTTGAGCTCTAGGGAATTCTTGAGTACATCGTTATCATTCAGATTTTTAGTATCTCAGGACGAAGGATGTTCGAAATTGCTTCAATACTAGAAGTGGCGAGAGGAGTCTCGCTTCCCCAGTACTGGTGCAGATAGGTCTGGATGTATCGCCATACTTAGTATCGTTGTGATTACGAGGATCTGAGATAGATGAAGTTCCCAGATTCTGGTTATATGTTGACGGATGTGATACATTGGACGGGTTTGTATAGGAGTTGAGTGATATATTACTCCTTGTATCGGTGGAGCAGATTGCATGACCAGAAATTTTGGGAGTTCTTAGGTGGGAACTTAGGTAGTCACTTATAGGACAATCTTCCAACAGATGCATGATGTGAGGTTGGGATTCGACATTCAGTGGGTTCATTTGTTCACAGTCATCTTATAGTGGTTCTCGTTGTGTCTTAAAGAGTCCTTGTAGCTTGCTATGACTCGGGGACGCTTCGTATGTCATGTGCACTGCCTTGTACATGATGGCTACTGTAGGATCAAGCATGTGCAATCATATCCACGAAAATATCGATGGAATCTCTCTCATACATTTGTTCCGAGCAATCCTAGCTCATAATTGGTTACGATTGGTTTTAATCGGTTGTTGTGAGCAGTTACTTAGAGGAAGCATTCTTTTTAATTATAGTTCGAGTGCAATTGCTAAGTATTCTTGTTTAGGTATTTCTGCTCGTTGATTCAGCTTAATTTGTGAATGTTATCTGGGCTAACGTGTTGTCCGTCTCCAGGATGGCTCCACCAACTCGCCAGAACCCGGGTCATGAGAGTGCTGATCCTCCACCACCCCCTCCTCCGCCACCTCCTCCGCCGCCGCCTCCTCCTCCAGAGGCATGGCAAGCGGTGATGGCTGCAACTAATGCAAACACTCATATGTTACTTCAGTTGTTGTAAGAGAGGAACAATCAGCAGCGGGGCAATCTCAACTATGGTGGACATCAGTTTTCAACTCTGAATCAATTCCTGGCGAACCAGCCGAAGTCCTTCACTTCTTGTGACCAACCATTCGATGCTGATGACTGGATTCGTGACATGAACAAGCACTTTGAGTGATATATTTTTGACCAGAGGACTTCGTCAAGTTTGCAACTTTTCAGCTCAAGGGTCACGCAGCAGAATGATGGCAACAGTTGAAGGACTCGAGAGGCGACAGAATGATCAGCTGGGATGATTTCTGCAGGGACTTCAGGGCTCACTATGTTCCAGCTAGCTTCGTGGAAGAGATGCGTGAGAAGTTCAGACGCTTGAAGCAAGGAGGATCATCTGTGTACAAGTACAATGTTGCGTTCCATGAGCTGGCTCGATATGCTAAATATGATATCCCATATCAAAAGAGCAAGATTTATCAGTTCAGTGGTGGTCTGAAGGAAGACTTGCAGTTGGCCCTTGCCTTGCACGATCCCAATGAGTTCGATAAGTTCTACAACTTGGCTCTCAGGGCTGAAGCTTCTTTGCTCAAAGTGGAGAACTCAAGGAAGCATTTCAGAGATTCCAGTTCCTCGTCCTCAACTCAGGTGGTACAGAAGAATCAGAAATATTGGGTGTGTCCTCCTCCTCGGCAGATTCAATAGTTCAAGCAGTCAGGTGGTCGTGGTTCTTCCCACCCACCCTACCCAGCCTTCCAGCAGAGGTTTCAGCAGCAGAAGCAAGGGAATCCTCATGTGCAATTCCATCCGCTGTTAGAGGTGACTTGTCACAAGTATGGGCAGAAGGGTCACTACTCTAACAAGTGCACCATTTGGCAGCGTCTTCCGCCTCCTCCTCCAGTCAAGCCTCCAGGCAATGCAATGGTGAAGTTCAACCCCAAGTCTGGGAGAGTCAATATGGTGAATGCAGCGGAAGCAGAAAACTCCTCTTATGTGATCATGGGTAATCTCTTGGTTAATGATATTCCTGGAAAGGTTTTATTTGACTCAGGCGCATCGTATATGAAAGTGCGTTATATCGACTAGAGGGGGGTGAATAGGAGATTTTTAGAATTTCATCACTCAGGAAATTCCTTTTGAGGAAATTCCTCACTGATGACTAACTTACAACGGAAACAGTAAAGGATCAGAAGTGCAAAGTTTCACAACACCAGTTTTTCAGTATGAGGAATGCGAAAACAGATTGCAAAGTGAACAGGCACACAGAAAACAGATGAGGATTAACTAGCGTAAAGAATTTGGGATTGAGGAATTTCAGAGAAAGTCTTCAGCAAATTATTCAAGCAGTAACAGTGAAAGTCATCAACACATAATCTTAGGAATGTAAGGAGTTGAGGAATTAGAACCCGTTTCACAGCGAAGACAGTAGTTGATGACCCAGTTCCAACTGCTGTGACAGTTGTACATCTAGTTTGGAACGGCTTAATATTGAAACCAAAAGACACACAGTCCTGGGACACACAGTCCCTACCTTATTCTCCTTGGGCTAAGAACACACAGTCCTCGCCCAACACTCGTGGTAAATCTTCAGGGCAGACTTCCAAACCCTCACAAACTTGGTCACCGGGCGATCCACAATTAACTGCTGGATTGCTCTAGACCATGACGCCTAACCGTTTGGAGGATGCATAGTCCTCAAAGGTAAAAGGCTTCAGTCCCACACAGGAACAACTTCTTCAGTGATGCTCAATCACTTGGTTCTAGGTTTGTTGTTTGGTGTTTGGGGTATTTCCTCACTGATGAATTACTCTCGAAGACTCTGAGGAATTGGGTTGCTCTTATGGCAAGTGTCAATTTCTAACGGAGCATCCAACCCGCTAATGGTTGTGGGGGCGGCTATTTATAGCCTGGGAGCATCCCGACATGATTTGATACTAATACCCTTAAATAATATGACCGTTGGTGTGGATAAGACCAATGATGTGGCGTGGCTATCGAAACGGTTGGAACCCTCAACTGTGAGAGTCCTCATGTCACTCGTATTCCACACTTGAGGCTTTTGGTAGGATTAGGCTTGGGTTGAGCATCATGAGGAAATTCATTCCAAAGTGTAACTTCGACCCCCTTTAATAGTACGGTGTTCCTATTACTCAAGTGTGAAGAAAACAAAACAGAAAGAGTAAATCTTCATGCTTCAAAGTCTTCAGAATGATTTTCTTCAGGACACACCGAATTCCTCAATTTCAATATCTTCATGAGGAATATCAATTTCATCGCAGATTCTTCGAGATTCAATTCTTCAGCTTCAGACCAATTTCTTCAACCGAAGATATACATTTTTAGGGGTCGATATTCATCAAATAGTTGAAACTCCTCAGTGACTTATAGATCATGTGTACACTCATGAACACATTAGATACTTAACCTATAAGTCTTCAAACTACCAAAATCACTAAGGGTCACTAGATGCCCATACAATCTCCCCCTTTTTGGTGGTTGATGACAATTAGGTTAAGTCTTCAACAGGGATAAAAACATGAAGTGTAAATACTCATTTGAGGATTTTGGCGCTGAGGATTTTGGCGCTGAGGGTTTTGTAACTGATGCCTGAGCTGGTTTTTCTTGAGGCTTTGGAGCCCTAGGTTTTGACAGCACAGACTTTGGTTGAGGAATTGCTGAACCAGAGGTCTCAGCGGCAGAGGAAGTAGCTGCAGTTGAAGCAGCAGCAGAGGATTCATTGAATTTCTTCACCGCAGCATCTGCCTGCTTCTTAAGCTTAGCCAAGTGCTTGTCCTTTTCATCAGGATAGTCATCAAGGGTCTTGAGGCTTGAGGGATATGCAACCTGATGAGCCTCAAGTGGAGCCCGTTTGCCAGGAGGCTTCAGAGCGAATTTCTTCGCATACTTGGCAGTTACAAATCTGTATTCCTTCCATTCCTTAGCCCATCGGTGTTCTATCTTCTGAAGCCGAATCTTTCTCTTGGCCATTGTTTCATTTTCATTAGGTGTGCAATAGTCCAAGTAAATATCCTCAGGGATATCCAAAGCTGGATTCTGCTCAAGTTTCTTGCCTCCCTTCTGTTTCCTGTCATCCTCCATTTTCTTCAGCTCAGGATTTTGCTAATGAGATTGAACTCTTGAGGATTCTGATGAGACTTGAAGATTTTCTTCAAGAAACGCTGCAAATGAGTTAATGTGATGAGAACCGAGAGATTCATCAGCTGCCATGTGTGTACCTGTGAACAGAGTATAGTTGCGAGGAATTTGGAGAGGTCATATGCGTTCTCAGATTTGAAGAAAATGAAAAAGTTTGATAGTTGAGGAATTTAACCAGTGATTGAGGAACTTGCCTAAGCATACTGTTCTTGGGTTCCAGAGTTGTACAGATCCGAAAATTCACACAATTGAGGAATCTCGTGAAAATCTTAGATGCTTAGTGAAGGTCATCAATGATGTGGTGATTGGCAGTGTTTGAGGAATCAGATGCATATGGATTCTTGAGGAAAAATAGATTTCACATCAAAGATGTAAAATAGTAGATCTAAGTTGCTATAAAAATAGGGTTTTTATTTACCCTATATGGTGCGCACGATGAACAGAGGAAAGTTGTCGGGAGAAGCTCTTCGGTGTGTGTCCAATGCGCCCTAAACCGGCAGCAGAGGACGTCTACGGCGGCGGCGGACGAAGATGGTCCGACTCCGGCGTGGTTTCGGCGACGGAAAAGTCGAGGCAGTGAAGCTCTGCTTCGCTGGCGATGAGACTTCCAGCGGTGGCGCTAGGGTTCGGGGCTTTTGCTGTAGCGGGAGAGCGATGGAGCGAGGAAGCTTTTGCCGAGGGGGATAAGGACATATTTATAGCCAGGCAGTTACTGTTGGCGCGAAGAAATCGGACCAAATAGCCCCTGCCTCTACGTCTCCGTAGGACACATGTAGCTTCCGAGCGAAGCGGTGGAGATAGTGGAGATCGTGGTTATCCGAACTTGGGAAGTGGGGTTCAGTTACTGTGCATTAAAGAAAAAATATTGAAGATTTGAGGATTTTGTTACAAAATCATAAGCTGACAAGGACGCAGTGAGGATTTTGAACAAAGTTTCAAGTAGAACGCATATGAATAATTGAATAGACTGGATGAGAATAGCATAGAGGGAAAGTAGGGTCCGATCACATTCAGTTAGATGAAATATCAACTTGAAGAAATAGCTATAAGTGAATGTTGTTGAGGACTTGAAATCACACTCTATCTAGTTAAACAAAAAGCATCAAGTGTTTTTTTGAAGATTTGACTAACTTGAGGATTTTATGATAAATCGTCACAATGAAGAAAAATGTTTTGAAGAAAAACAAGTTTTGAGGAAATGGAACTTTGAAGAAAATGAACATGAGGAATTTCACGTTGGGCGGTGGCGTGACCCACCATATAAGAATGTTGATTACAGACGCCGCATACAATTGTCGTAGGGCTGTGAGAATCAATTTCTTCGTTGATTTCTTCACATTCAGAGTGATATTCTTCATCAGTTGAAGAAAATTGATTCATCATGTGTTGCACATCTAAGTCATCAATTTTGCATAAGTTTTAGGATGCGTGCATGTTTTTACAAAACATTTGAAGATTCTAAGATATTTAGCTCACACCGCAACTTGCAAAACCTTTTCTCATCCAAGGGCTTAGTGAAGATATATGCTAGTTGATCATCAGTCTTCACATGATCGATGAGGATATTGCCCTTGAGGACATGGTCCCGAAGAAAATGATGACGAATCTGGATGTGCTTAGTCTTCGAGTGTTGTACTGGGTTATATGCAATCTTGATTGCACTCTCATTGTCGCAGTAGAGAGGCATATTCTTCATGTTGATGCCATAGTCCTTGACTGTTTGCTTCATCCATAGTAGTTGAGCATAGCATGAACCAGCAGCAATGTACTCAGCTTCGGCACTGGAGAGTGATACGCAGTTCTGCTTCTTTGAGGACCAGCAAACTAGAGATCTTCCGAGGAAATGGCATGTACCAGAAGTTGACTTGCGATCCACACGATCACCAGCATAGTCAGAATCAGAATACCCTACCAGATGAAGATTTGAGCCCTTGGGATACCATAATCCGAGTGTTGGTGTGTGAGCTAAGTATTGAAGAATATGCTTCACAGCCTTATGGTGTGATTCCTTCGGTTTTGTTTGAAAACATGCACACATGCAAACACTAAGCATTATATCTGGCCTAGATGCACATAGATACAATAATGAGCCAATCATAGAGCGATATACCTGCTGATCGAATTCTTTACCATTTTCATCAGTGGCCAGGTGGCCGTTGGTAGGCATTGGAGTCTTGGCACCTTTGCATTCATGCATGTCAAATTTCCTCAGAACATCCTTGAGGTATTTCTCCTGTGATATGAAGATTCTATTGCGTTGTTGACGAATTTGAAGACCTAAGAAGAATTTCAGCTTCCCCATCATAGACATCTGATATTCTTCACTCATCATGTAAGCAAATTCATCACTGTATCATTTGTCAGTACAACCAAATATGATACCATTGACATATATTTGGCACACAAATAGCTCATTATCATAGGATTTAGTGAAAAGAGTTGGATCGAGTGAACCAGGTTTGAAGCCTTTCTTCATGAGGAATTCCTTCAATGTGTCATACCATGCCCGAGGGGCTTGCTTGAGACCATAGAGCGCCTTTTTGAGTCTGAAGACTTTGTCTGGATTCTTTGGATCTTCAAAACCTGGGGGCTGAGCAACATATACTTCTTCCTCAAGCTTACCATTGAGGAATGCACTTTTCACATCCATTTGATATAAGATGATGTTATGATGATTAGCATAAGCAAGTGGTATTCGAATAGCTTCAAGTCTAGCAACAGGTGCAAAAGTTCATCGAAATCTATTCCTTCAACCTCGGTGTAGCCTTGGGCTAGGAGTCGTGCCTTATTCCTCACCACTTGACCATCCTCATCTTGCTTGTTTCGGAAAATCCACTTTGTTCCGATGATGTTGTGCTTGCGAGGATCTCGTCGTTTGACTAGCTCCCATACGTCATTCAGCTTGAATTGAAGAAGTTCGTCTTGCATAGCTTGGATCCACTCCGCTTCCAAGAATGCCTCAGCAACTTTTGAGGATTCTGTGATATATACAAAGGAAAAATGCCCACAAAAGTTAACTAAGTGTGAAGCTTTTGAGCGAGTGAGAGGACCCGGCGCGTTGATGTCGTTGAGGATTTTGTCAAGTTCTACTTCATTTGCAATCCTCGGATGAGCTGGTTGAGGATTTAGTCTGGGCTGAGGAAGTGGTTCTGGAGCAACTTCCTCAGGAGCATCTTCTTGATTTTTCATCAGTGATGGGGATGGTTTCTTCATCAATTTCCTTAGTGGGAACAATGTCTTCAGTAGGTTTGAGCTTTATTGCTTCCTCAGGAGACAACTTATCTGGATCAGAAGGTAATTGCTCTCTTTGCGAGCCATTACTTTCATCGAACCGCACATCTACAGTCTCAACAACTTTGTTGTGATAGTTGTTGAAGACTCTGTAGGTGTGCGAGTCCTTTCCATAACCGAGCATAAAACCCTCATTTTCCTTCGGTGCAAACTTTGAGCTATGGTGAGGATCTCTAATCCAACATTTTGCACCGAAGACTTTGAAATAACTTACATTGGGTTCCTTATCAGTGAGGAGTTCATATGAGGTTTTCTTGAGGAATTTTTGAAGATATACCCTGTTGATGATATGGCATGCAGTGTTGATTGCTTGAGGCCAAAAGCGACGAGGAGTCTGATATTCTTCAAGCATAGTTCTTGCCATCTCAACCAGAGTCGTGTTCTTCTTTTCGACGACACCGTTCTGCTGAGGAGTATAAGGAGCAGATAATTTGTGAGTAATACCAAGTTCATCAAGATAATCATCAAGACCAGTGTTTTTGAACTCTGTTCCATTATCACTCCTGATATGTTTGATCTTGATGCCAAAGTTCGTCGAGGCCCTTGAAGAAAATCGTTTGAAGATTTCCTGCACTTTAGTTTTATATACGATGATATGCACCCGTGTATATCTGGAATAATAATCAACTATGACGAAGCCATATAAAGATGATGCATTGGTTAGTGTGGCATAGTGAGTAGGTCCAAATAGATCCATATGAAGCAATTCGAAGGGACGTGTAGTTGTCATGATAGTCTTCGAGGGATGCTTGGATCTCGTCATTTTCCTAGATTCACATGCACCGCAGAGATGATCCTTGAGGAATTTGACCGATGAGATGCTTCTTCTTTGCGAGTGTGTGCAAATTCCTCATGCCTGCATGACCTAGTCTTCGGTGCCACAGCCATCCTTCTGAGGTTTTTGCTAGTAAGCAAGTGGCTGGTTGAGGACCTGTAGAGAAATAAACAATGTACAAATCCCCTCTTCTTACACCTTTGAAGACTTTGGATCTGTCAGATTCCATGATGACTACACATCTATATCTACCAAAGATAACAATCATATCAAGATCACAAAGCATTGAGACTGACAGGAGGTTAAAACCAAGGGATTGAACAAGAATCACTTTGTCCATATGCCTATCCTTCGAAATAGCCACTTTGCCAAGTCCCAATACCTTGCTTTTACCTTTGTCAGCATATGTGATTTGCTTCAGAGGTGATGGAGTTAGTGGCATATTCATCAGCAAGCTTTTATCACCAGTCATGTGATGTGTGCAGCCACTATCAAGAACCCACTCAGTATTCTTGGGTTTGTCATCTTGCAGATGAATTAGTACAGCTTACCATCTCATATGCTTCAGATTTGAAGAATATGATATCAATTTCATCAGATAAGAATTTCATCAATATTATAAGGACGTGTGAAATATTTCTATTTCATCAATATTAGCCTGCGTCCTATCAAGCATTTCCTCAGGTCTCCAGCAAATTCTTCAGATGATGATTTTCATCTAGAGACCTGACCTATAGAAGTGATTAGTTCGATTTCTTCACCACCCACATCTTATGGGGTGGTAAAGCATTCATCATCCTGCGAGCACCATATGAGATAGGTGGCATTGAAGCTAATGCACTTCTCTTAACAGTAGGGGGTTAAAGTACTCATATGAATATGCAGAGAACTGGTTTGAGGATTTATGAACATAATGATTTGAAGAGTAACGCTCATATTCATATTCCTTGTAGTTTCCCTGCATGTTAGACGCATTAGCACGGGTACGATCATTATTTTGACCAGTTGAGGATTTTGATCCTCTTGAAGACTTTGGTCCTCCTGAGGAATTTGATCTGGGGTTCAGATTCTTCATCGGTGGTGTCATGAGGACATTCACCTGAAGATTTTCAAGACAACTTTTGGAACCTAGAATTTCCTCAAGGGAGGACCATTCCTGCAGTTAGTTCCAACATATCGAGCAAATACTTCACCAGATTGATTTTTGAACAGTTTATAGTTCGAGTCAAATGACTCATCTGAGGAATAGGATAATTCACATGAAAAGGCAGTTAGATTGGATGGATCAAAAGGAGGCCCAGTAGCAGCAACCCATGAGGTTTTGGGATACTGCTCAGGTTTCCAATAAGATCCATCAGCATTTAATTTCCTCTCAGTGGCAATTCCTTCTTTCCTCGGGTTCGTGTTCAAGATCTGCTTTTTGAGCACATCACAAAGTGTTTGATGTCCTTTGTGGCTTTTGTATATGCTAGTCGCATACAATTCCTTCAACCCTGCATTTTCATCAGTAACATTTGTGTTTTCCTCAAGTGAGGAAATAGACACTACATGTGCAGTTGAAGAATTTGTAGCAATAGAAGCATATGATGATTCTGATGAAGAATTAGCAGCTTCGCGTTCAATGCATTTAAGACATGGAGGAATGAATTCAGCTTGAGCAGCGCTGATCTGTTGACCTAGTAATGAATCATTTTCCATACGAAGATCATCATGAGAAATCCTCAGATTCTCTAGATCAAGCTTCCTTTGAAGAAATTCATAGGGAAGTTTCTCATGATCAGCGAGGAGTGTGTCATAACGATCTTGAAGATTATCAAATCTAGACTGAAGACTTTTCACATCTTCAGTGAGGATTTGGGTAAGATTCATTTCATCATTCAACAGATCATCACTTCTATCTAGCAGTTTCTGAAGCTTTTCCAGGGCAGTTCGTTGTTTAGTGGCAATGATAGAAAATTTACTGTAACTGGGTTTTTTATAATCATCAGGTTCATAGTCACTTGAATCAGAGGAGGAAGAATCATTCGGTACCTTTGAACCTTTTGCCATGAAGCAATAGGTTGGAGCGAACTCATCAGCATAGTCATCAGTGTGGATGGTGTTATCATCTTCTTCAAGGTTGAAGATTGACTCACTGACGAAAGTGGTTGCAAGTGCAAGACTGGCCTGTCCGGATTCTGAGTCTCCATCAGAACCCTCTTCTTCATCACATTCCTTTGATTCTGCCTCAGAATCCATTTCCTTGCCAATAAGTGCCCGAGCCTTTCTGAAACTAGTCTTCTTGTGCGATGAGGGCTTTGAAGATGAGGATTTTGAAGATTTATTCTTCTTCTTCGAGTCATCAGAACTGTCATCCTTGTATTTCTTGTTCTTTGATTCGTTTCCCCAACGGGTACAGTCAGCAATGTAATGACCTGATTTCTTGCATTTGTGGCAGGTTCTTTTCTTGTAGTCCTGAGATGAAGATTCTGATTTCCTCATGTCTCTTCTTGAAGATTTACCGAACTGGACACGTTGTATAAACCTCTGGAATTTCCTCATGAGCATTGCAAGCTCCTGTCCAAATTCTTCAGGGTCACCAATGCTATCATCTGAATCTTCTTCTTCAGATGAGGAAATTGCTCTAGCCTTCAGTGCACGTGGTCTAGAATAGCTTGGTCCATATAGATCTTTCTTTTCTTCTAGCTGGAATTCATGAGTATTGAGTCTTTCGAGTATATCAGCTGGATCAAGCATCTTGTAGTCTGGTCTTTCTTGAATCATCAGAACTAAAGTATCAAATGAAGAATCCAAAGATCTTAGCAGTTTCTTCACAACTTCGTGATCAGTAATGTCTCGAGCTCCCAGTGCTTGCAGTTCATTTGATATGTCAGTGAGGCGATCAAAGGTATCTTGGCAGCTTCCATTGTCATGCCTCTTGAAGCGATTGAAGAGATTGCGAACAATATCAACACGAGAGTCACGCTGGGTTGATACTCCTTCATTCACTTTGCACAGTCTCTCCTAGATGAGTGTTGCTGAGCCCAAAGCACTCACTCTTCCAAACTGGCCTGGGCTCAAATGGCCACAGATGATATTCTTCGTTTGAGAATCAAGTTGCTTGAATTTCTTCACATGAGCAGCAGAGACACTAGCAGAGATGATGGGGACGCCAGGTTCCACAATATACCAGAGCTCATTATCAATAGCTTGTAGATGCATTTGCATCTTGTTCTTCCAGAAGGGAAAGTTCTTTCCTTTGAAATTAGGACATGCTGCAGTAACCTTAAACATGCCTGCAGTCGACATAACTAAAACTCGAGGTGGTTAAACCAAAATCACACACAACAAGGGAGTACCTTGCTCTGATACCAACTGAAAGTGCATTATATCGACTAGAGGGGGTGAATAGGAGATTTTTAGAATTTCATCACTAAGGAAATTCCTTTTGAGGAAATTCCTCACTGATGACTAACTTACAGCGGAAACAGTAAAGGATCAGAAGTGCAAAGTTTCACAACAACAGTTTTTCAGTATGAGGAATGTGAAAACAGATTGCACAGTGAGCGGGCACACAGAAAACAGATGAGGATTAACTAGTGTGAAGAATTTGGGGTTGAGGAATTTCAGAGAAAGTCTTCAGCAAATTCTTCAAGCAGTAACAGTGAAAGTCATCAACACATAATCTGAGGAATGTAAGGAGTTGAGGAATTAGAACCCGTTCCACAGCGAAGACAGTAGTTGATGACCCAGTTCCAACTGCTGTGACAGTTGTACATCTGGTTTGGAGCGGCTTGGTATTGAAACCAAAAGACACACAGTCCCGGGACACACAGTCCCTACCGTATTCTCCTTGGGCTAAGAACACACAGTCCTCGCCCAACACTCGTGGTAAGTCTTCAGGGCAGACTTCCAAACCCTCACAAACTTGGTCACCCGGCGATGCACAATTGACTGCTGGATTGCTCTAGACCATGACGCCTAACCGTCTGGAGGATGCACAGTCCTCAAAGGTAAAAGGCTTCAGTCCCACACAGGAACAACTTCTTCAGTGATGCTCAATCACTTGGTTCTAGCTTTGTGGTTTGGTGTTTGGGGTATTTCCTCACTGATGAATTACTCTCGAAGACTCTAAGGAATTGGGTTGCTCTTATGACAAGTGTCAGTTTCTAACGGAGCAGCCAACCCGCTAATGGTTGTGGGGGCGGCTATTTATAGCCTCGGAGCATCCCGACATGATTTGACACTAATATCCTTAAATAATATGACCGTTGGTGTGGATAAGACCAATGATATGGCGTGGCTATCGAAATGGTCGGAACCCTCAACTATGAGAGTCCTCATGTCACTCGTATTCCTCACTTGAGGCTTTTGGTAGGATTAGGCTTGGGTTGAGCATCATGAGAAAATTCATTCCAAAGTGTAACTTCGACCCCCTTTAACAGTATGGTGTTCCTATTACTCAAGTGTGAAGAAAACAAAACAGAAAGAGTAAATCTTCATGCTTCAAAGTCTTCAGAATGATTTTCTTCAGGACACACCGAATTCCTGAATTTCAATATCTTCATGAGGAATATAATTTTCACCGCAGATTCTTCGCGATTCAATTCTTCAGCTTGAGACCAATTTCTTCAACCGAAGATATACATTTTTAGGGGTCGATATTCATTAAATAGTTCAAACTCCTCAGTGACTTATAGATCCTGTGTACACTCATGAACACATTAGATACTTAACCTATAAGTCTTCAAACCACCAAAATCACTAAGGGGCACTAGATGCACTTACAGTATACTTTTTTGTCATTTCCCTTTGCATCTAGAAATAATTTTGTGACCGAGTTTTTACCAAGGGAGTTGCAAGTTGTGATTCCGGACAGTCGTCTCGGTTCCAATATGGTCGTTCGGGATATCTCTGTCAAGAAGGGAGAATATTCCTTTTCGGCTTCTCTAATTGTCCTTGGCAAGTCTGATATTGATATGATCCTTGGGATGGATTGGCTGGCGATGAACAAGGCGTATATTGATTGTCAAGCTAAATAAGTCAAGCTAACTAATCCTTCGGAGGTCGTGATTATCTTTGCTGCGTGCGATAACATGATATGTCTATTTTCCTTGAATGAGAAGGGTGATATCTCTCCAATTTCTCAAGTCCCAATGGTCTGTGAGTATGAAGATGTCTTTTCGGAAGACCTTTCAGGAATGCCTCCGCACCGGGCAGTTGTGTTCGTAATTGAGCTTGAACCGGGAACTGAACTAGTGTGCAAGCGGTCATATAAACTAGGTCCAGAAGAGCTGAAAGAGTTGAAGAAGCAGCTGGATGAGCAAGAGCGTTTGGGTCTGATCAGACCAAGCTCATCTCGTTGGGGTTGTGGAGTTCTTTTTGTCAAGAAGAAGGATGGAATGAACCAACTGTGTGTCGATTACCGTCCATTGAATAAGAAGACGATCAGAAATAAGTATCCACTTCCCAACATCAATGAATTGTTCAAGCAATTGAAAGGGGCTAAGATTTTCTTTAAGCTTGATCTCAGGATGGGCTATCATCAGATTCGCATTCGTGAAGAAGACATTCCCAAGACTGCCTTCAAGACAAGCTTTGGCTCTTATGAGTACACAGTGATGTCTTTTGGTCTCACCAATGCTTCACCGACCTTTTGTCGGATGATGAATTATATCTTCTTCCCATTCAAGAATGAATTTGTCTTGCTATATCTTGATGAAATTTTGGTCTTTTCTGAAACTAAGGAAGAGCATGAAGAACATCTCCGGCTTGTGCTTGATAAGCTAAGAGAGCATAAGTTCTATGCCAAGTTTAACAAATGTGATTTCTGGTTGAAGGAAGTTGTGTACCTTGGACACATCATCTCAGCCGAGGGCATCAAAGTTGATCCGTCAAAGGTGCAGGCCATTGTTGAGTGGGACCCTGCTCAGAATGTGAAGCAGCTTCGAAGCTTTCTCGGGCTTGCAAGCTATTGCAGAAGATTCGTTGAGAACTTCTCCAAGATTGCTAAGCCTCTGTCAAGCCTTCTTCAGAAGAGTGTGAAATTTGTGTGGTCTCCAGAGTGTCAGTTGGCCTTCGACACACTCAAAGAGAAGCTCACATCTATTCCAGTCTTGACTCCTCCTGATGATTCCAAGCCTTATCAAGTGTTTTGTGATGCCTCTCTTCGAGGGCTTGGTGCAGTTCTGATGCAAGAGAAGAAAGTGGTAGCTTATACCTCGAGGCTGTTGAAGCCAAGTGAGAAGAATTACCCCACTCATGATCTTGAGTTGGCGGCAGTGGTACATGCTCTGATGACTTGGATACATCTCTTGTTGGGCAGACAGGTTGAGGTCTACACCGATCACAAGAGTCTCAAATACATATTCACCCAGGCTAGTCTCAATCTTCAGCAAACTCGGTGGGTGGAAATAATCCAAGATTATAATTCGAGCGTTGACTACACTCCAAGCGAAGAAAATGTCATTCCAGATGCTGCGAGCAGAAAGTCTTACTGCAATAGTCTCATTCTGAAGCCTCTCGAGCCTGCTCTTTGTGAATCTTTCAAGAAGCTCAACCTTCAGATAATACCTCAAGAATTTCTTGCTAATCTCCAGATTTCTACTACCTTGGAAGACCAAGTCCGACAAGCTCAACTTCTTGATGTGATGGTGAAGAAAGTTAAGTGGCTTGGCAAAGAGCATTCCGAAATATAAGTGCTTCTGTGTTGATGACAGAGATACCTTGGTCTTCGAGGACCGCCTTGTTGTTCCGAAAGGAGAGCTCATGAAAGTTATCATGGATGCAGCCCATAATTCCCTTCTCTCTATACATCTAGGAAGCTCCAAAATGTATCCGGATCTGAAGCAGACCTTCTGGTGGACTCACATGAAATGTGAAATTGCTAAGTTCGTGAACGAGTGTGATGTGTCTCATAGAGTGAAGGCAGAGCATCAACATCCAGCAGGTCTTCTGCATCCCTTGCCCATACCCGTGTGGACATTCAATCATGTTGAGATGGATTTTGTCACTGGGTTTCTGAAGTCCAAGAAAGGCAACGATGCCATCTTCGTCATCATCGACAAGTTGACCAGAGTTGCTCATTTCCTACCGGTCAAAGAGTCTATCTCAGCAGCTCAGCTGGCAGAGTTGTATACGTCAAGTATAGTCTCGTTGCACGGTGTTCCTATGCTCATTTCTTCACATCGTGGAAGCATCTTTATTTCCAAGTTCTGGGATTCCTTTCAGACTGCAATGGGTACTAGGATCTATTTCAGTACAGCTTTCCATCCTTAGACAAGTTGACAATTTGAGAGAGTCAATCAGATCCTTGAAGATATGCTCGGAGCGTGTTTGATTTTTTTGGCATGAAGTGGGAAGATTGCCTACCATTTGCCGAGTTCTCATACAACAACAACTTTCAAGCAACTCAGGAAAGTCCCAATTCGAGATTCTATATGGCAGGAAGTGTCGTACCCCGCTCAATTGGTTAGAGACTGGTGAGCGTCAGATTCTTGGGAATGCATGATTGCTGAAGCAGAAGAAATGTGTCGTGTCATTCGGGATAATCTCAACGCAGCTCAGTCCCGTTAGAAGAGCTACTACGATAGCAAGCATTGTGACATGACTTTTCAGCTTGATGATTTTGTGTATCTAAAAGTATCTCCCATGACGGGCACTCAGCACTTCGGCATCAAAGGAAAGCTCGCTCCTCACTTTGTTGGTCCTTTTAGAATTGTTGGTAAGAGAGGAGTTCTTGTATATCAGTTAGAGCTTCCGTCCAACTTCTCCAATGTGCATGATGTGTTTCACGTCTCTCAGCTCCGGAGATGCTTCAAGACTCCCGAGCGCATAGTTGATCTCCAGGATATCGACCTCCACCCCGACCTATCCTACCATCAGCATTCAATAGCAATACTTGAAGAGACAGAGCGCAAGATCCATAATAAGTCAATCAAGTTCCTCAAAGTGCAATCGTCACATCACTCAGACAAAGAAGCCACTTGGGAGCGCGAGGACCACCTCCGTTCCGAGTACCCGGAGTTCTTCCAGTCATAGATCTCGGGTCGAGATCCTCTTGTAGTGTGGGAGAGTTGTGATAGCCCGAATGCTTTTCCTTCTCCCTTTGTACTCCTTACGATATTTGGCAACCTTGTGATGCAATGTGAATGGATGAGAGACTTGGTGATGTTGTCATTTCATGTGCATCATGCATCATGCATCATGCATCATGCATGTCATATTCCTTTTGCTTCTACGACTATGTAGGTCACTCTTCTACGACGCCCGCGACCTCCACACATGGTGATTTTCGATCTACATAGACTCTTCCTATGACTTCTATCAGTGATTGTCACTCTACACCGACTCCTCTCATCGACTGTATCGGTGCATATGACTTCATCAACACATGCCTTCCCTTGGCGCCTGGGGCTTGTCTGTGTGCGCCCTCATCTCCTTCCTCGGCTCTTGTGGGTGCTACTGGTTATGCTACATGGCGACGTCGAGCGGCCTCCCCAGGCGGTGGTGGTTGCTCCTCTCCCGATGCTACTATGCCGCCTACTTCAGTTGTGTACTTCACCGAGGACGAGATTACGCGACTTTGCGCCCTGCTGATTGCCTACAACTCTCTGTTGTCGGGTGCGTCTACATCGACCATCTTCAGTTGCGCCCCTGAATGAGCAAGAGATTGGGCGATTTTGATGCCTGCTCACTCCACCTTCTAGTTCTTGATCGACATGTTTTGTTGGTTCTGCTACGGACTCTACTAGCATTGTGAGACCACCTTTGTGACATCCCCAATGCTTTTCCTTCCTCCTTTGTACTCCTTACCATATTTGGCAACCTTGTGATGCAATGTGAATGGATGAGAGACTTGGTGATATTGTCATTTCATGTACATCATGCATCATGCATGTCATATTTATTTTGCTTCTTGGTTGATCTGTGTTGTGGGGCCAACTTGGTGGTGTGTTGTGTGATAGCATATGTGATGGGGTGTTCTTGTGAATGTGTGGTGTGGGTGCAACAACAGCCCTTCAAAACCCCTTAGTTGCAACATGTCCAAAAAAAACCTTTATTTTCAATACCTCAGGGCAGATTTGAAGTTTCTGTTTTGGCCTTTTAAAAATATTCAATCTTCTTTAAAAAATCTATTATTATTTATGGGGCATCCCTCTGGTTTTTATTTGATCTTCTAATTTTTGTAATTTCTAAAACAGCTTAGGTTCATTAATAAAAAGTATTCATTTTACCTTGGCCCTAATTTCCTAGATCAGCGGCGTCAACCCCTTCCTCCTTTGCAATTTGGTCTGGAGGTAGGAGAAGGCTCGTAGCCTCAGCATAAGGGGAGCTGAACCCCTTCTGGTTCAGACATCTCCTCGTAGCCCAGTGGTAGACACGTTGTGACCCAACCAGGGGGTCGTGGGTTTGAATCCCCCCTAGGCCCCTTTCATTTTTTGCTGCGTGTACTGAATCAGAGATCTGGCTTCAGTATAGGAGGGCTTCAATCCCCTCTGTGACCAGATCTGGCGCAGTAGCCCACTGGTCAGTGCGTGTGTGTGTCCCTTTCATTTTTTGCTGCGTGTAGTGAATCAGAGATCTGGCTTCAGTATAGGAGGGCTTCGATCCCCTCTGTGACCAGATCTCGCGCAGTAGCCCACTAGTCAGTGCGTGTGTGTGTCCCTTTCATTTTTTGCTGCGTGTAGTGAATCAGAGATCTGGCTTCAGTATAGGAGGGGTTCGAATCCCACCTGCACCTATTTTTTGAGGCATTTCGGGTGGTGTGTGATGTGTTGAGTGTAGTGTGTGAGTGTGTGGCTGACAGTGGGCCACAAGGGCCCACATGTCATCTAGTGAGTGGGCCCTAGCCACTGCCAGGTGGGTCCCCCTTTTTATCATATATTCCCTGTTATATTTTTTGTTGTTTGTGTTTCTTATTGTGTTAAATAGGAATATATTCCATTTCTGGAAATGTCCACATATGGACTTGCGAAATTGGGCAGGACCAAGAACAACCCCATTCTGAATATGTTGTAGTTTGATATGTGCTAGTTTTTTTTTCGTTGTTTGTGGTGTTTTTATGAATGCAACATGGGTACAATGATATATGGATTTGGGGTAGAAAATCCCAAGGAATCCAACGGTGGTACTGGTTTTTGGTTTTGAGCAATACTCTAGAAAGTCCCCTTGTGGTGAGGTGGCAATAGTTTTACTGGTGTAGGGTGGTTCATGTGCATGGTTAGAGGTAGTGCATGCATACATCATTATGTCTGTGGCATCATATCTTGCCGGTATTTATTTCCGCCTTGTTTCTTTGGGTAGCTACTCGGACCGGAAACGAGTTCGAACAGTCTGGTGAGTTCGTGCAGGAAGATCAGGATCAGTTCCACTCTGAAGAAATCAAAGGCAAGATGATCGTGACCTTAACACTGTTTCTAGCTTAGTTATGCTTAGTGCTACGTTTCTTTCGTTACATCTCCGCTGCCTACCACATGATATATAGGCCATCAAACATTGTCATCAAACCTCAAACACCTTCCCTCCTAGCAAATGTTGTTTGGCTAAGTTAGGCTTGCTCAACCATTAATTGTTAGCGTTGCTAGTTGCAGGTGCCAGCTGGTCCATGTGATAACATGGGAATTTGATATCATCATATTTAATTGCTATTTAATTAATGCACCTATATAATTGGTAAATAACGGAAGGCCTAGCCTATTGCCGGGTGATTTGTTCCATTGTTGCCGCCTTAGTTTCGGCTGCTGGTGTTTTATTCCATAACTGAGTGCTGCTAACACATTCGGGGTTGTTATGGGGACCCCCTCGATAAATCGTATAGTGTTAAGACTTGTCTGGCGGGACCCAACTTTGGTGCTAATTTGCTAATAAAAAGCATAGGGAATAGCTACCCCGAGGAATCTAATCAACCCCCCTCTATGACCAGATCTGGCGCAGTAGCCCACTGGTCAGTGCGTGTGTGTGTTGTTGAGGTCACGGGTTCGAATCCCACCTACACCTATTATTTGAGGCATTTCGAGTGGTGTGTGTTGTGTTGAGTGTAGTGTGTGAGTGTGTGGCTGACAGTGGGCCACAAGGGCCCACATGTAATCTAGTGAGTGGGCCCTAGCCACTTCCAGGTGGGTCCCCCTTTTTATCATATATTCCATGTTATATTTTTTGTTGTTTTTGTTTTTTATTGTGTTAAATAGGAATATATTCCATTTCTGGAAATGTCCAGATATGGAGTTGCGAAATTGGGCAGGACCAAGAACAACCCCGTTCTGAATATGTTGTAGTTTGATATGTGCTAGTTTTTCTTTCATTGTTTGTGGTGTTTTTATGAATGCAACATGGGTAGTATGATATATGGATTTGGGGTATAAAATCCCAAGGAATCCAACGGTGGTACTGGTTTTTGGTTTTGAGCAATACTCTAGAAAGTCCCCTTGTGGTGAGGTGGCAATAGTTTTACTGGTGTAGGGTGGTTCATGTGCATGGTTAGAGGTAGTGCATGCATACGTCATTATGTCTGTGGCATCATATCTTGCCGGTATTTATTTCCGCCTTGTTTCTTTGGGTAGCTACTCGGACCGGAAACGAGTTCGAACAGTCTGGTGAGTTCGTGCAGGAAGATCAGGATCAGTTCCACTCTGAAGAAATCAAAGGCAAGATGATCGTGACCTTAACACCCTTTCTAGCTTAGTTATGCTTAGTGCTACGTTTCTTTCGTTACATCTCCGCTGCCTACCACATGATATATAGGCCATCAAACATTGTCATCAAACCTCAAACACCTTCCCTCCTAGCAAATGTTGTTTGGATAAGTTAGGCTTGCTCAACCACTAATTGTTAGTGTTGCTAGTTGCAGGTGCCAGGTGGTCCATGTGATAACATTGGCATTTGATATCATCATATTTAATTGCTATTTAATTAATGCACCTATATAATTGGTAAATAACGGAAGGCCTAGCCTATTGCCGGGTGATTTGTTCCATTGTTGCCGCCTTAGTTTCGGCTGCCGGTGTTTTATTCCATAACTGAGTGCTCCTAACACGTTCGGGGTTGTTATGGGGACCCCCTCGATAAATCGTATAGTGTTAAGACTTGTCTGGCGGGACCCAACTTTGGTGCTAATTTGCTAATAAAAAGCATAGGGAATAGCTACCCCGGGGAATCTTGTCACATCCCTAACCCTTAAGCAAGTTAGTCTTGTGCTCATGTCTTCTTTGCATTTGCATCTAAGATTTTCCAACAAGAACAAAGAAAGAGGTGAGGGAAAAACTCAAACCATAGCCACTTCTTTAAACAAAGGAAATCTCAAACTAGTTAAAATCAATGAACCCAAAATGGCCTCAAGAAAAGTTCAAACTTTCTGATAAATCATGAAAGTAAATGAGCATTGGAGAAAACTATTTTCTTCACACTTTAAGCAATTTAAATAAATGCAAAAGCTAATGGTTTCAAGTTTTAAATTTGAAAACACAATCTTTAAATTTTCAAAAATGTTGAAAACTTTGGAAATAGTTGGGAATATTATAACAAATATTCAGGTGTGTTTAAAATAGTTTTTACAACCATTTTGGAGCTGAAATAAATAGCAAAACAATAGTTAGCAAAACATAAACAAAAATAGAAAATAAAGAAGAGAAAGAAAACCTTACCTGTCGCCTGAGGAGGCCCAGCCCACCAGGGGCAGGGTCGTCTTCTTCCTCTGCCTTCTGGCAGAGGGGAGATCGACCACGGCGGCCCCCTCCACCTCCTGCTTCGCCGTGGCGAGCTCCAGAGCCCCCGGGACAGCGCGACAATGGGGTTATCCTCCCCGAGGCCGACTCTATCCATTCCCAGCGTTAGCTCTCTCCCTCCTCCCGGATCTCTCCTTCCCCTTCTGCCGCCATTGGAGCCGAGCAAAGCTCGAGCTGCCCGTGCCCCTAGCCTTAGCATCCTCTTGCTGAGCACGCCGTTAGCTCCGCCTCGTCGGTCCGGTCATCCCTGCAGAAGCCGAAGTCTTCTCGAGCTCTGCATCGCCCCAACGCCATCGTCTTCCACCTCCGGCCGCCGGACCTCTCCCGTCGATTCGCTCCCTCCGGCGCACCCCCGAGCCCTACAACAACACCATCGGAACCGCCGTGAGCTCGTCTTCGTTTCCCCTCTCACCCCACGCTCTTCCGTGCACCGTAGCCCCGTTCCCCACCAAGGCCGAGAGCTCCTCGCCGCCGGTCATGTTGTCTCCGTCGCTGTGGTGTCTGTTCCACGCGCTCGAGCTAGGGATCGAGCTCCTGGAACCTCCAGGAGTGTGATGAGCCCATCAGTTGTCCTCCCAGTGCCCTAGAGCCATCAACCGCGGGAGGCCGAGCTTCGGCCGCCGCTTCGGCTCGTCGCCGGCGCCTCTCCCGGCGACCCTAGCCTCCCCTGATGCCCCCGCTAGATGCGGCGTTGCACCAGCTACCCGTAGCTCCTTTCTGCGCCCAAAACCGACGGCTGATGCACTGTCTAGCTCTCTCCGGCGAGCCCTCCGCTACGCCCGTGGTCGCCGCCAGCCATACTCCGGTGGGGGCCGACGTGGCCAAGTTAACCCAGCAGCTTAGGGGCTTAATCACTCGCTGACAGTGGGCCCAAGGCCAAGTCAACGTAGTTAAGGGACTGGTCAGCGCGGGATTAGACCCAGAGAGGCTGTCCAGTGGGTCCCCCCTATCAGGTTTGACCTGAACAGGTCGGCTGACCTGCTGACGTCAGGCTGATGCAATAAAGAGAATTTCCAGTATAGAAATAATTCCAGGAAATTGCTAAAACTTGTAAAAATCATATAAATTAATCTGTAACTCCAATGAAAATAATTTATATATGAAAAAGTATCAGAAAAATTCAAGGATTCTTAATATGCTATTTTCAACCATGTTTGAAAAAGTTACAGGACCCTAACATGTAGAATAAGGAATAATTCAATTCTTATAATTACTTTTTAAATGGAATTTGGAAAATATTCAAATTTCATTATGAATGCCATGATCACACACTGTCCTAATTACAAATCAGTACCTTAACATGACATCTCATGCATGCTAACATCAAGTTGATCTGAGCATCAGGTCGAATCAATTAAACCGGTATCCGAGACTACCTCGTTTGAATTGATATTCGAATGTGATTCAAATCAACTCTAAACCTAATACATATTGATTAGAATAACTTATCACCTTGCATTCTCATGTCATGCTCATGCATCATTTTGATTGCCTATGATTGTTATTGAATGTTGCCATTCATTTCGGTAGGCTCCGCACCCCCGGATTCCGCCGAATGTCCGTCTGACGGATATCGTCCCTCCTCTGAGCAACAAGGCAAGCAACCCTTTTGATCATCCTGATAATTCCCATGTTCTTGCTCCTGCACTTATTTATTGCATTAGGATCAAATGCTACAACTGCTTTTGCCACGTTAGTTGAACCCACTTCCTTTGCATGACCTAACCTTGTCACAGTAAATAGCCGAACCTTGCAACCTAGCATACCTAGTAGTTGCCTGAGCTATGATGTGCCTTATCCTGCTATGCATGCTATGCTTAGAGTTGTGTATGGTCTGTCATCTGGGAGATGAACAGAATTGTGAGAATGTGTTCGGTAAGTAAAGGTTGTGTGTTGAACCTGATTTGGTAAAGGTACCGGTGAAAGGCTGTGTAGGAGTACATGGCGGGTTGTTTCATTGGAACCGTCCTTAGGAATTGAGTTCCGCGTATGTAATCCAAGACTAGATACTACCACATGCTGGGCCCTGAAATATGACCCCGCTCGGCCTATTAACCGCGTAGTACTCGGTCCAGGAGTTGCAATTAGTTTCTGGTGTTTATAGTAATGCTGGAGGCCGTGCATGGTGCTGACCTGAGAGGTGGGCTGTGATGCGGTAGGCAGTGGCATGGTGTACCAAGTGGCACCCGGATGGTGGGCTTGGAAACCCTGCGCACATCGTTTGGGGCCGTGGCGGAAACCCCGGCCGGACTTCCGTACGGGTTACTCTCAGATAGGCGATAAACCTGGACTAGGTACTAGTGTGGTTAACGGTCGTGGCCGACTCCCTCGCTGGGGTTCCGCTTGAAGGTTGCCGAGGTGCATGACGTGCACATGACGATAAGTGGCGAGAGCGTGTGTGACGAAGTATACCCCTACAGGGTTATGATCTATTCGAATAGCCGCGTCCGCGGATATGGACTACTTGGAGACATATGTTGTTCATAGATAACTTAAATGGCTACTCATAAAATTGCCAAAATAAGCGTGAGTGTCGTGGATGGCATTTCCGTACGGAGACGGAATGATTCCACGATAGTGTATTGTTGTGGTGTTACTGGACTCGTGTGCGAGAAATCAAGTTGTCAAAATTACTTAAAAGTGCAAGTTGTCTAGCCACGAGTCAAATGCTGGCTTTCCGCATGAAACCCCACAATACCTTTTGATACCTTGCATGAGTAGTTAGTTATCCTAAAGTCTTGCTGAGTACCTTCGTACTCATGTTTGCTTAATACCTGTTTCAGAGGTTGCTAATGACCCTAATGGAGGGTTCTTCGTAGACATCGACGACGACGAGTAGCTGGTGTCCCAGCTACGATCTGGCCCTACATTGGTCTGTAGTATAGTCAGGCCATGTGCCTTCTAGTTGTCCTGTACTCAGATAGTTTATAACTCTTCCGCTGGCTTGTAACTGAATGACTGCTATTACGGGTCGTGAGACCCTTAATGTGTAATATTATGTGTGTGGCTCTTCCAAGCCTCTTAAATAAAGCTTGTATGTTTATGGTTATGTTGTGATGCCATCGATGTATCTATACATATCGGTATGCCATGCGTACGTGTGTCGTGCTTGATATGTATGGGGTTCGATTACCTAGTCGTGAACTTTAGTAGCACTCCTTACGAGGAAATGCCCCTTTGTGATCCAATGAGCCTTGGTAGTTCGCTACTGCTTCGGACACATTGGTTGACCGGCATGTGTCCTTCTTAGCTGCTGTGTCTGTCCCCTTTGGGGAAATGTCACGCGATGTAATGGAGTCCTTGTAGCTTGCTACGACTCGTCTACATTCGCTGATGACCGACACCTGCTTTGTTGGGTCATGTATGCCTGTCCTTGTGCGGTACTGCCACTTTGGTTTATGACTAGACATGTCGATCCGGGTTCTTTGACATTGGATTGCTAGCGACACTATCGCATACGTGAGTCAAAAGACGCAAACGGTCCCGGCTAAGGTAAGGCTGCAGCCGTGGAGTTAACCGTGCGTGAGACCACAAAGGGATGCGATGTGTTACAGGCTGGATTCCTATGGCTTAGGATCGGGGTCCCGACAGCGTTGGTATCAGAGCCTGACTGACTGTAGGATTACTAAGCCAAACTGGTCGAAGTTGAGTCTAGAATTGCTTTAGTTATATATAAGGGAATTGTTTGTGGAAGGGAACGTAAGACTCTTGTTCTCTTCTCAAGTTATTCTATTCTGGTCATCCTCGTCTTTTCTGCGGGAATTAAGGACTAGGTTACTCATCTTCTCCTAGGCTCGTGTTTCTGATCGGTAGCTTATAGGACTACGGGTCAAGAGATATTGGGTTTCTTTTATTCCTAGGAAGCAGGAAGTAAGTATGATGATCAGAGAGTTGAACTTGATAGTTGAGTGGTTACGCTATTCCATTTTGGGTTGTCTCAAAATTTGTTTTTGAGCATTACAACCGTTATGCTGCCCAATTTTTCATTCAGAGCTCTAATGCTTTCGCATTACTCTCTAATTACAGATGCCTGGCCGTCCTTCTCGTCAGGTGGTACGTCTGACCAGGTGCATTGATGTGCCGGGTCATACGGCCATGCTGGTCAGGGTGATGTCGGTGTGCGGTTACCGCTGGTACCCCGAGTACATAGTGGAGGAACAGTACCGAGACTTCAACCAGAGCCAGTACATCTGCACTGTTAGGGTATTTCCAGACTACCCTGGAGCTGAGGAGCCAATCCATTGGACCTATGGGTTGGGAGTCACTGTTGACATGGCAGTACAAGATGCTGCCTATTCAATGCTGACCATTATGAGAGCGAGACATGCACTGCTGCAGAATTCAGAGTTCTGCTATGTTCCGGCCTCTCAGCCTGGTGAAGAGGGATACCTCAGTGGAGTCTATTTTGATTCTTCTATGGAGGATCCACTACTGCAGTCCACTGTTGAGATGCTAGAGAACAGAGAGAGGGATGCTCGTGCTCTCCGTATGGAGCTTTATGCTACCCGTGCCCGTCTGTGGACGGCTTTGACGCAGCTGGCACCGGTAGTCCAGAAAGGGTATGGAGAGATGGAGATGTTGAACCCTGTTAGGACCCATCTTCCGGCTCACGTTGACTGGCCAGCTATAGGAGGAGTCACACCTCTTCGGGGACCCCTCTCACCACCAGTCAGGGCACCAAGGCCACATCCGTGTCCTTATGGATCCCAGGGATCTCAGGCTAGAGTGTTTCCTGATCCGCAAGTTGAGCTACCAGGTCATGGAGGTAATCTCTATGAGATGTTCTATGCGGATGCCTGAGCTGTGAGCGGAAGGATAGGATGGTAGTAGCCGTACGTTCACAGTCCTGCGTGACTAGTGAAGTATGCCGGTGATGTGAAATGAATTCCGGAGGCCTAGATAAATAATGTATAGGAAGCTTGTAAGCCTCTGATGAGTAGTTTCATAATTTCAGTAGTTTGCTCTTTGGTTAAGGTTGTACTGAACTATGTAAGGGTGTGTATGAACCATGGTGTATATGTAGCAGTTGCTTGTTACCATGCTGTTCGGATATTCATTTCCGCATTCCGTGTGTTCAGTACATTCTTAATCCATAGCTAGTATTGATATGATGTTGGTCTAAGCTATGAGTTTGTTTGTCGGGATGGTGTTCACCAGGTTGAACCGTGCCCCTGCTCATGAGCAAGGCGAGGGTAGTCAAGCGTCGCAGGAAGACCTGCCTCACCCGCCTTCTCTGGTGGAAGTGATGCTTGAGGCAGAGAGAAATAAAAGAGAGACCAACCGACTGTTAGAGCGTATTGAGCAGAATACGGCTCGACAGCCTAGGAATGCCGCAGTGTCCCTCAATGACTTTGTGAAGCTGAATCCTCCAAAGTTTCATCATTCCGTCGATCCCCTCGACACTGATGACTGGTTGTGCAGCATCTCACGCAAGATTCGCTCTACGAATGTGTCTGAGGCCGACAAGGTGACCTTTGCGGCGTATTTCCTGGAAGGACCCGCCAATCTGTGGTGGGAGAACTTTGAAACTATGCGTCCTGCTGAACCAGTGGCCACATGGGCAGACTTCAGTGGAGCTTTTCATCTGCACCATATTCCAGAGGGCCTGATGGACAGAAAGAGAGAGGAGTTATGTGCCTTCACTCAGTGCAAGTTGTCTGTGGATGCCTATAGCCGCGAGTTCGGTAACCTCGCCCGCTATGCAACAGAGGAGGTGTCTACTGACGCCAAGAAGCAAGCAAGATTCCGTAAGGGTCTGAGCCTTGAGCTGCATCGTGATCCGCGCCTCCATGAGTGTGCAAGCTTTCGAGCCCTGGTCAACAAAGCGATCAGTGCCGAGACTGGTCATACTGACTTCGAAGCCACAAGGAAGCACTCCCGTGACTTTGGCTCGTCTTCTGGTTCCGCGTTTCCAAAACGCAGGCTGTGGGTTCCAAACAGTTCTCTGCCGCCAAGATACACTCCGAGGCCACCCTACATGGCGCCTCAGATGAATCAGACCAACCCTCCAGCAAAAGCTTATGGTGGTCCAGCTAGCAATGCTGCACCACGTGCCAACCAAGTGATATGCTACAAGTGTGGAGAACCAGGGCACTATTCCCGTGAGTGTCCTCAGAATGTGGGTGCCAAGCAACCCGGAAAGTCCGTCGGGCAGGCCAAGTCGGGCAAAGCGTACTATGTGAAGCCACCTCCTGCACGTGGCCGTGTGAACTATGTGTCAGCAGAAGAAGCTGCAGAGGATCCCGACGTCATGCTGGGTATGCTTCTTGTTAATCATCACCCAGCGTCCGTTCTCTTTGACACTGGGTCTTCTCATTCCTTCATTTCAGAAAGTTATGCACAGTTGCATAACATGCCTTTTTGTGATATGCCAATCCCATTGGTTGTCCAAACCCCTGGTAGTAAATGGCAAACCTCTAGGATAACCTATGACAATGAAATTCTAGTAGATAGGCTAGTTTTTCTAGCCTCATTGATAGCATTGAAATCTTCGGATATTAATATCATCTTGGGCATGGACTGGATGTCAGCTCACTATGCCAAGATTGATACTCATTCCAGAAATGTCCAGCTTACCCATCCCTCAGGTGAGATAGTAAATGTCTCCACTCGAGTTGCCAAATGCCAACTCTATTCCCTAAATGCCAACCCTCTTCCGGAACTTGAAGACATTCCGGTAGTCCGTGACTTCCCGGATGTTTTTCCACAGTAACTGCCAGGAATTCCACCTGACAGAGATGTAGAGTTTGTAATAGATCTTGTTCCAGGAACTGTCCCAATAGCCAGAAGACCATATAAGATGGCACCCCTGGAGCTAGCCGAACTTAAAAAGCAATTAGATGAGGCCTTGAACAAGGGTTTCATTCGTCCTAGCTCTTCTCCTTGGGCTTGTCCCGTCCTCTTCGTCAAGAAGAAAGACGGAACGGATCGGATGGTTGTAGATTACCGACCAGTTAATCTGGTCACCATAAAGAACAAGTATCC
Organism: Hordeum vulgare subsp. vulgare; assembly: GCF_904849725.1. Taxonomy (NCBI): domain Eukaryota; kingdom Viridiplantae; phylum Streptophyta; class Magnoliopsida; order Poales; family Poaceae; genus Hordeum; species Hordeum vulgare. The sequence continues at coordinate 321,009,970 of NC_058519.1, read as the reverse complement.
GCTCCCCAGGATCAACGATTTGTACGATCAGCTCGCTGGATCCTCAGTCTTCTCCAAAATGGATTTGAGGTTGGGATACCATCAAATCAAGATTAAGAACGGGGACATTCCAAAAACGGCTTTTGTTACCCGTTATGGCCAATATGAGTACACCGTTATGTCCTTCGGTTTAACCAATGCCCCAGCCACCTTCTCTCGACTGATGAACTCCATCTTCATGGAGTATTTGGATAAATTCGTCATGGTATACCTCGATGATATCCTCATCTACTCGAAGAATGAACAAGAACATGCCGAGCATCTAAGGCTGGTATTGATGAAACTTCGAGAGCATCGCCTTTATGCCAAGTTTTCAAAATGTGAATTCTGGTTACCAGAAGTGACCTATCTAGGACACGTAATCTCTGGTAAGGGTATTGCTGTCAATCCCGAGAGAGTTCAAGCTGTCCTTGATTGGACTCAACCTGAATCGGTTAAGCAAGTTAGGAGTTTTCTTGGTCTAGCGACCTATTGTCGCCGCTTCGTCGAGAATTTCTCCAAGGTTGCAAAGCCTCTAACTGAACTCCTCAAGAAAGATAAACGGTTCGAGTGGACACCATGGTGTTAGCATAGTTTTCAGGAACTGAAAAGACGCCTGACTTCCGCACCTGTGTTGCTACCACCAGATTTTTCTAAGGACTTTGTTATCTATTGCGACGCCTCGCGGCAAGGATTAGGTTGCATTCTCATGCAAGACCGTCATGTGATCGCATACGCATCTCGACAGTTGCGTCCACATGAGGATAATTATCCCACACATGACCTTGAGCTTGCAGCTGTGGTCCATGCACTAAAAATCTGGCGACATTACCTTCTGGGTAATCGTTGCAAAATATTCACTGATCACCAAAGTCTGAAATATATTTTGACCCAGCCGGATTTGAATCTCAAGCAAAGACGATGGGTTGAGTTGATCTCGGATTACGACTTAGGGATAACTTACACCCCGGGGAAGGCCAATGTTATGGCCGATGCGCTAAGTCGTAAATCTTATTGTAACAATTTGATGCTACAACAAGGTCAACCACATCTCTATGAGGACTTTCGGAAGTTGAATCTTCATATTGTTCCTCAAGGATTCCTTTCTACCCTGGTGGCGAAGCCTACTCTTAGGGATCAAATCATAGCTGGCCAAAAGCGTGACAAGGGTATATCACGGATCAAGGAGAATATTTTTAGCGGAAATGCTAAAGAATTTTCCATGAACGATCAAGGTGTTGTGTTCTTCCAGAATTGTTTAGTGGTTCCTAAGAACCCACATCTAAGGCAGTTAATCCTTAAGGAGGCTTATGATTCTCCTCTCACCATTCATCCCGGTAGTACTAAGATGTATCAGGACCTACGCCAGAGGTTCTGGTGGACTAGGATGAAGAGAGAAATTGCTGAGTTCGTTGCTAACTGCGACGTTTGTCGTCGAGTTAAGGCAGAACATCAAAGGCCTGCTGGCACCCTTCAGCCTCTAGCTATTCCTGACTGGAAATGGGATAAAGTTAGCATGGATTTCATTACCGGATTTCCCAAGACCAAGAAAGGGAATAATGCTATCTTTGTGGTCATTGACCGTCTTTCCAAAGTGGCTCATTTTCTTCCGGTTCGTGAGAGTATAACAGCTAGCCAGCTAGCAGAGTTATATATCTCCCGAATAGTGTCTCTTCATGGTGTTCCCCTAGAGATTAACTCGGACCGTGGAAGTATCTTTACTTCTCGCTTCTGGGAAGTTTTCAAAATGCCATGGGGACTCACTTATCTTTTAGCACTTCTTTCCATCCCCAATCAAGTGGTCAAGTAGAAAGAGTGAATCAAATTCTAGAAGATATGCTCCGAGCTTGTGTTATATCGTTCGGGATGAATTGGGAGAAGTGTCTTCCATTCGCCGAATTCGCTTATAACAATAGTTACCAATCAAGCTTGGGCAAAGCCCCTTTTGAAGTTCTCTATGGATGAAGATGTCGAACACCTCTAAATTGGTCATAAACCGGAGAGAGGCAACTCTTTGGCCCGGATATGATCCAGGATGCAGAAGAGCAGGTTCACATTATTCGTGAAAAGTTGAAAACAGCCCAGTCTCGTCAAAAGAGCCAATATGATCGTCATCATAAGGTTGTGACCTTTGAAGTTGACGAGAAGGCTTACCTTCGGGTTACACCTTTGAAGAGTACCCATCGATTCGGTATCAAGGGCAAATTGGCTCCTCGTTACATTGGTCCTTTTCGCATTCTTGCCAAACAAGGAGAAGTTGCCTACTAGTTGGAACTTCCTCCGCATCTTTCCAAGGTTCACGATGTTTTCCACGTCTCGCAACTCAGGCGTTGCTTTTCGGAACCGATCCGTGAAGTGGATCACGAAACGCTTGATCTCCAAGATAACCTTTCATACCGAGAATACCCCGTGCGTATTCTTGATCAAGTTGAGCGTACTACTCGACGTCGAAACCTCAAGTTTCTTAAAGTTCAATGGTCAAATCATTCTGAAAAGGAGGCAACTTGGGAAAGAGAGGATCGTCTCCGACTTGAATATCCTGCGTTATTCCCGATGACTTCAAAATCTCGGGACGAGATTCTTTTGAGTGGGGGTGAGTTGTCACATCCCTAACCCTTAAGCAAGTTAGTCTTGTGCTCATGTCTTCTTTGCATTTGCATCTAAGATTTTCCAACAAGAACAAAGAAAGAGGTGAGGGAAAAACTCAAACCATAGCCACTTCTTTAAACAAAGGAAATCTCAAACTAGTTAAAATCAATGAACCCAAAATGGCCTCAAGAAAAGTTCAAACTTTCTGATAAATCATTTTGGAAATGGTTGGGAATATTATAACAAATATTCAGGTGTGTTTAAAATAGTTTTTACAACCATTGTGGAGCTGAAATAAATAGAAAAAAAATAGTTAGCAAAACAGAAACAAATATAGAAAAGAAAGAAGAGAAAGAAAACCTTACCTGTCGCCTAAGGAGGCCCAGCCCACCAGGGGCAGGGTCGTCTTCTTCCTCTGCCTTCTGGCAGAGGGGAGATCGACCACGGCGGCCCCCTCCACCTCCTGCTTCGCCGTGGCGAGCTCCAGAGCCCCCGGGACAGCGCGACAACGGGGTTATCCTCCCCGAGGCCGACTCTATCCATTCCCAGCGTTAGCTCTCTCCCTCCTCCCGGATCTCTCCTTCCCCTTCTGCCGCCATTGGAGCCGAGCAAAGCTCGAGCTGCCCGTGCCCCTAGCCTTAGCATCCTCTTGCTGAGCACACCGTTAGCTCCGCCTCGTCGGTCCGGTCATCCCTGCAGAAGCCGAAGTCTTCCCGAGCTCTGCATCGCCCCAACGCCATCGTCTTCCACCTCCGGCAGCCGGACCTCTCCCGTCGATTCGCTCCCTCCGGCGCACCCCCGAGCCCTACAACAACACCATCGAAACCGCAGTGAGCTCGTCTTCGTTTCCCCTCTCACCCCACGCTCTTCCGTGCACCGTAGCCCCGTTCCCCACCAAGGCCGAGAGCTCCTCGTCGCCGGTCATGTCGTCGTCGTCGCTGTGGTGTCTGTTCCACGCGCTCGAGCTAGGGATCGAGCTCCTGGAGCCTCCAGGAGTGTGATGAGCCCATCAGCTGTCCTCCCCGTGCCCTAGAGCCATCAACCGCGGGAGGCCGAGCTTCGGCCGCCGCTTCGGCTCGTCGCCGGCACCTCTCCCAGCGACCCTAGCCTCCCCTGATGCCCCCGCTAGATGCGGCATTGCACCAGCTACCCGTAGCTCCTTTCTGCGCCCAAAACCGACGGCCGATGCGCTGTCTAGCTCTCTCTGGCGAGCCCTCCGCCGCGCCCGTGGTCGCCGCCGGCCATACTCCGGTGGGCGCCGACGTGGCCAAGTTAACCCAGCAGCTTAGGGGCTTAATCACTCGCTGACAGTGGGCCCAAGGCCAAGTCAACGTAGTTAAGGGACTGGTCAGCGCGGGATTAGTCCCAGAGAGGCTGACCAGTGGGTCCCCCTTGTCAGGTTTGACCTGAACAGGTCGGCTGACCTGCTGACGTCAGGCTGATGCAATAAAGAGAATTTCCAGTATAGAAATAATTCCAGGAAATTGCTAAAACTTGTAAAAATCATATAAATTAATCTGTAACTCCAATGAAAATAATTTATATATGAAAAAGTATCAGAAAAATTCAAGGATTCTGAATATGCTATTTTCAACCCTGTTTGAAAAAGTTACAGGACCCTAACATGTAGAATAAGGAATAATTCAATTCTTATAATTACTTTTTAAATGGAATTTGGAAAATATTCAAATTTCATTATGAATGCCATGATCACACAGTGTCCTAATTACAAATCAGTACCTTAACATGACATCTCATGCATGCTAACATCAAGTTGATCCGAGCATCAGGTCGAATCAATTAAACCGGTATCCGAGACTACCTCGTTTGAATTGATATTCGAATGTGATTCAAATCAACTCTAAACCTAATACATATTGATTATAATAACTTATCACCTTGCATTCTCATGCCATGCTCATGCATCATTTTGATTGCATATGATTGTTATTGAATGTTGCCATTCATTTCGGTAGGCTCTGCACCCCCGGATTCCACCGAATATCCGTCTGACGGATATCGTCCCTCCTCTGAGCAACAAGGCAAGCAACCCTTTTGACCATCCCGATAATTCCCATGTTCTTGCTCCTGCACTTATTTATTGCATTAGGATCAAATGCTACAACTGCTTTTGCCACGTTAGTTGAGCCCACTTCCTTTGCATGACGTAACCTTGTCACAGTAAATAGCTGAACCTTGCAACCTAGCATACCTGGTAGTTGCCTGAGCTATGATGTGCCTTATCCTGCTATGCATGCTATGCTTAGAGTTGTGTATGGTATGTTATCTGGGAGATGAACAGAATTGTGAGAATGTGTTCGGTAAGTAAAGGTTGTGTGTTGAACCTGATTTGGTAAAGGTACCGGTGAAAGGCTGTGTAGGAGTACATGGCGGGTTGTTTCATTGGAACCGTCCTTAGGAACTGAGTTCCGTGTATGTAATCCAAGACTAGATACTACCACATGCTGGGCCCTGAAATATGACCCCGCTCGGCCTATTAACCGCGTAGTACTCGGTCGAGGAGTTGCAATTAGTTTCTGGTGTTTATAGTAATGCTGGAGGCCATGCATGGTGCTGACCTGAGAGGTGGGCTGTGATGCGGTAGGCAGTGGCACGGTGTACCAAGTGGCACCCGGATGGTGGGCTTGGGAACCCTGCGCACATCGTTTGAGGCCGGGGCGGAAACCCCGGCCGGACTTTCGTACGGGTTACTCTCAGATAGGCGATAAACCTGGACTATGTACTAGTGTGGTTAATGGTCGTGGCCGACTCCCTCGCTGGGCTTCCGCTTGAAGGTTGCCGAGGTGCATGACGTGCACATGGCGATAAGTGGCGAGAGCGTGTGTGACGAAGTACATCCCTGCAGGGTTATGATCTATTCGAATAGCCGCGTCCGCGGATATGGACTACTTGGAGACATATGTTGTTCATAGATAACTTAAATGGCTACTCATAAAATTGCCAAGATAAGCGTGAGTGTCGTGGATGGCATTTCCGTACGTAGACGGAATGATTCCACGATAGTGTATTGTTGTGGTGTTAGTGGACTCGTGTGCGAGAAATCAAGTTGTCAAAATTACTTAAAAGTGCAAGTTGTCTAGCCACGAGTCAAATGCTGGCTTTCTGCATGAAACCCCACAATACCTTTTGATACCTTGCATGAGTAGTTAGTTATCCTAAAGTCTTGCAGAGTACCTTCGTACTCATGTTTGCTTAATACCTGTTGCAGAGGTTGCTAATGACCCTAATGGAGGGTTCTTCGTAGACATCGACGACGACGAGTAGCTGGTGTCCCAGCTACGATCTGGCCCTACGTTGGTCTGTAGTATAGTCAGGCCATGTGCCTTCTAGTTGTCCTGTACTCAGATAGTTTATGACTCTTCCGCTGGCTTGTAACTGAATGACTGCTATTACGGGTCGTGAGACCCTTAATGTGTAATATTATGTGTGTGGCTCTTCCGAGCCTCTTAAATAAAGCTTGTATGTTTATGGTTATGTTGTGATGCCATCGATGTATCTATACATATCGGTATGCCATGCGTACGTGTGTCGTACATGATATGTATGGGGTTCGATTACCTAGTCGTGAACTTTAGTAGCACTCCTTACGAGGAAATGCCCCTTTGTGATCCAATGAGCCTTGGTAGTTCGCTACTGCTTCGGACACATTGGTTGACCGGCATGTGTCCTTCTTAGCTGATGTGTCTGTCCCCTTTGGGGAAATGTCACGCGATGTAATGGAGTCCTTGTAGCTTGCTACGACTCGTCTACATTCGCTGATGACCGACACCTGCTTTGTTGGGTCATGTATGCCTGTCCTTGTGCGGTACTGCCACTTTGGTTTATGACTAGACATGTCGATCCGGGTTCTTTGACATTGGATTGCTAGCGACACTATCGCATACGTGAGTCAAAAGACGCAAACGGTCCCGGCTAAGGTAAGGCTGCAGCCGTGGAGTTAACCGTGCGTGAGACCACAAAGGGATGCGATGTGTTAGAGGCTGGATTCCTATGGCTTAAGATCGGGGTCCCGACGAATCTAATCAACCCCCTCTGTGACCATATCTGGCGCAGTAGCCCACTGGTCAGTGCGTGTGTGTGTTGTTGAGATCACGGGTTCCAATCCCACCTGCACCTATTTTTTTAGGCATTTTGAGTGGTGTGTGTTGTGTTGAGTGTAGTGTGTGAGTGTGTGGCTGACAGTGGGCCACAAGGGCCCACATGTCATCTAGTGAGTGGGCCCTAGCCACTTCCACGTGGGTCCCCCTTTTTATCATATATTCCATGTTATATTTTTTGTTGTTTGTCTTTTTTATTGTGTTAAATAGGAATATATTCCATTTCTGGAAATGTCCAGATATGGACTTGCGAAATTGGGCAGGAGCAAGAACAACCCCGTTCTGAATATGTTGTAGTTTGATATGTGCTAGTTTTTATTTCATTGTTTGTGGTGTTTTTATGAATGCAACATGGGTAGTATGATATATGGATTTGGGGTAGAAAATCCCAAGGAATCCAACGGTGCTAATGGTTTTTGGTTTTGAGCAATACTCTAGAAAGTCGCCTTGTGGTGTGGTGGCAATAGTTTTACTGGTGTAGGGTGGTTCATGTGCATGGTTAGAGGTAGTGCATGCATACATCATTATGTCTGTGGCATCATGTGCATGGTTAGAGGTTTTCCACTAAGGAATCCGAAAAGATCACAAGTTTCATGGTAGAGGATTACTATGCGGCCTGTGGTAATTTGTGATGGACTAGTTGGAGCACCCCGGCAGGGTTTAACCTTTCAAAAATCCGTGGCCGCGGTTATGTGGCAAACATGGATATCTTGTTATCATCTGGAACTTGGCAACTTAAAGTAATTCAAATAAAACATGCAAACTGAGTGTTTAACCGTGATTGTCTCCTTCAGAGCTCCTTCTCTGATCGAGAACACGGTGGGGTTATGAATGACATAACTAGGTGTTCGGGATCACTTAGTGATCAACCTAGTCTTCGACCGTCTTGCGTAGGCTACATATTTAATTGATGTTCATCGTAAGATAGCCACATACATGCTTAGGATGCTACAAACTCAAACACTTAACCTACCTCGCCTATTTAACTTAGTTAGACACGATATAAAGGTCATGAGATTACTGAGTCCTCGTGGCTCATAGTTTACTACAAACACCCACACGTACATGTACCCAGATGCAGGAGTTCCCGATGATAACCAGCTAAGGTGGGAGTTTGACGAAGATAGTGGCAGGCTGTATGTGACTTATCCCGAGGACTAGATGCGCATGGTCATGATCGTGGGACTAGCAAGATGGGATAGCATATTTTGCAGTTTATCTTGTGCGTAGTCGGACCCTGTCTTATGTATGAATAATGAATGCTTGTGTGGATTCTAGTTTAGCATGTGGCGAGTGTATGCCGAATCTTATACTCATCTCTCTATTTATGTAATGGCATTTTTATCCTACTAGCGAAACGCTTAGATGCGAGCCTTTCCCCTTTTGAGGCCTCGCCCCCAAATAAGGAAAGAGTCGCATCTTCGTTGTGACAACCTTCTACACAAGCAGGTACATCTCCGTGGATTCTTGGTACCGGAGCATCTTTTCATATGACTCATGATTCATCAGCTCTGTCATCTACTCGACCTCTTGATTCTCCTGTTCATGTTCTTACTGCTGATGGTAGTTCTCTCCCGGTTACTGGCCAAGGCACTCTTAGCACTGCACCTTTTCATGTTCCCGATGTTCCTCATGTTCCTCGGCTTACCATGCAGCTCATTTCTGGTGGTCAAATTGTTGACTTATGTTGTTGTCTCATTCTTGACTTTGACTCATGTTCCGTTCTGGACCGTCACACTGGTGCTTTTCTTGGTGCTGGCCCGTGACACCGTGATTCTCAGGGTCTCTGGGAGTTTGACTGGCTTCACCTTCCATCCGTTGCCACCGCAGCCAGTCTCTCCACCTCTGTTGCCTTGTCTACTAGCTCGTTTCTATAGTGGCATCATCATCTGGGTCATTTATGTGGCTCTCGCCTCTCATCCTTAGTTCAACGTGGTCTTCTTGGATCCATCTCCGGTGGTGTGTCTTTAGACTGTCAGGGTTGCCGTCTTGGTAAACAGGTTCAGTTACCTTATCCTCATAGCGAGACTGTATCTCAGCATCCTTTTGACCTTGTTCACTCTGATGTTTGGGGTCCAGCTCCATTTGCCTCGAAAGGAGGCCATCGCTACTATATTATCTGTATAGATGATTTCTCTCGACACACGTGAATCTATTTCATGTCTTCTCGTAGTGAGGATTTATCTATCTATAAGCATTTTGCTGCCATGGTTCACACTCAGTTCTCTCCACCTATTCGTCTGTTTCGTGCTGACTTTGTTGGAGAGTATATCTCCAAGATGTTGTGTGGATTTCTTGCTGAGCAGGGTACACTTGCTCAGTTCTCTTCTCCTGGTCCTCATGCTCAGAATGGTGTGGCTGAGCGCAATCATCGTCACCTTCTTGAGACGGCTCGTGGGATGATGATCGCTGTCTCACTTCCACATATCTCATCAACCTTTAGCCATCCACTGCCTTGCACGGTAGCGTTCCTTTCGATTGTCTCTTTGATCGTTCTCCTAATTACTCGATGCTTCGTTTGTTTGGTTGTGTTTGTTATGTTCTTCTTGCCCCTCGCGAACGCGGCAAACTGAACGGTCAGTCTATTGAGTGTGTATTCTTCGGCTATAGCGATGAGAATAAGGTCTATCGTTGTTGGGATCCTATCGGTCATCGGATGCATATTTCCCGGGATGTGACTTTTGATGACTCTCGCCCCTTCTACCCGCCCCATCTTCCTCGACCTTTTCAGTGGAGGATATCTCTTTCCTCACTTTTCCTGACACACCTATCACCCCCATCGAGCCTTTGTCTATTCATTCTGCTACCTCTGCTTCTCCACCTATTATCGATTGGCCGCCACCATCTCCCACGGTTTCCTCAACTAGCATGTCACCGTATTCTACACCTTCATCTCCGAAGACTTCTTCATCTCTACCCCCCAATTCTACCTCAGCGATTCCTCCTTGTATTCTTCCATCTTTTCCTCAGTATTTCACTCATCGTTCACGTAATGTGGATGCCTCTGCGGATGTGTCCTCCTCCTCGTCTCAGCCTACCTATGGCTTGTGCCCTCATCCTCCTCTGCATGTTGATCGCCTTGGATTTCCCACCGTTGGTGTTGTTGTTCTTGAGCCGACTTCTTATCGTCAGGCTGTTGTTCATCCTGAATGGCAGTTTGCGATGGCAGAGGAGATTGCTGCGCTTGAATGCACTGGTACATGGGATCTTGTTTCTCTTCCTCCCAGTGTCTGTCCCATCACTTGTATGTGGGTCTACAAGGTTAAGACTCGCTCTGATAGTTCTCCTCGGAGTTACAAAGCTTGTCTTGTGGCTCGTGGCTTTCACCAGGATCATGGTCGTCATTACAATGGGACTTTTGCTCTTGTGGCCCTTATGACCACTATTCGTACACTTCTTGTCGTGGCCTCTGCACGCCACTTGTGTTTATCTCAGCTTGATATTAAGAATGCCTTTCTTAATGGTGAGCTGTGTGAGGAGGTGTACATGCAGCCACCACCTGGGCATTCTGTTCCTGATGGCATGGTATGTCGTCTTCGTCGCTCTCTCTATGGCCTTAAGCAAGCCCCCTGCGCCTGGTTTGAGCATTTTGCCTCTGTGGTGACTGCCGCCGGTTTTCAGCAAGTGCTCATGATCCAACATTGTTTGTCCACCTTTCTCCTCGTGGTTGGACTCTTCTTCTTCTCTATGTTGATGACATGATCATCACTCGTGATGACCCCAAGTATATTTGCTTTGTAAAGGCCCATCTTAGTGAGCAGTTTCTTATGTCTGATCTTAGACCTCTTCGCTACTTTCTTGAGATTGAAGTCTCTTCTACTTCTGATGGCTTTTTTATATCCCAGGAAAAGTATATCTAGGATCTTCTTGCTCGTGCTGCTCTAACTGACAAACGTATTGTTGAGTCTCCCATGGAGCTCAATGTTCACCTCTGTGATACTCATGGTGCCCCCCTGCATGACCCGACGCGTTATCGTCATCTTGTTGGTAGTCTTCTCTATCTAGCTGTCACTCGTCTGGATATCTCTTATCCAGTTAATATTATGAGTCAGTTTGTCTCTGCTCCCTCCTCGGTTAACTATAGTTACCTCCTTCATGTTCTCCGATATCATCGAGGCATGATCTCTCACCGTCTATTCTTTCCTCTCTCGAGTTCTTTACACCTTCACGCCTATTCGGATGCTACGTGGGCTAGTGATCCTTCAGATCACCGTTCACATTCTGCTTACTGTGTTTTTCTTGGTGGTTCTCTCATCGCCTGGAAGACAAAGAAATAGACCACAGTTTCCCGTTCGAGTGCAGAGGCTGAGTTGCGAGCGATGGCTCTTTTGACGGCAGAGGTGACTTGCTTACTGTATTTACTTGAGGATTTTGGTGTTTCTGTCACAACACCTACTCTGCTCTTATCTGACAGTACATGTGCTATCAGGATTTTTTGCGATCCTGTGAAGCATGAGCTCACCAAGCATATTGGTGTTGATGCTTTCTATGTGCGCACTGGTGTGCAGGATCAGGTAATTGCTCTTTAGTATGTGCCTTCCGAGTTACACTTGGCGGATTTCCTGACGAAGGCCCAGACTAGAGAGCAACATGGCTTCTGTCTCTCCAAACTCAGTGTTGTTCATCCACCATGAGTTTGGGGGGGTGTTAGAGTATATATAATATAGTCATGTACCCTTTTGTACTTATCCCATTGTATAATGGGTTTCCTGCATATATTCCAATCATGTACATGTATATATGTCGGCCTGTGGACACATGGGAATACAAGTTGCATATTTCCTAACATATACTACGCTCCAATGTAACACATCCGTCAAAACATAACTAGAGTCTCAGAAACTCATCTATCTCGGAACCTCGTAAACACAACGATACCAAGTATGGTAGTACATCCGAACTCTCTCCACCCGTACTAGGGATGCTAGACTCCTCAAGCCACTACTAGTATTGAATCAATTCTGAACATCCTCCATCCTTAGATACTAAGAAATCTGAATGATAACAATGTGCCAAGAATCCCCTGGAGCTCAACTCCCCGTAAGAGTTCAAGTCAGACAGGAGGCACCAAGTCGGAAATCCGTCACATCGGTATCATATAGATTCCAAAATATCCGCATGATACTAATTTATTTTAGCAAGAAGAGGAGTAGAATTTAAATTCCTAAGTTGTGAACCTCACCAGAGCAGGGAAGAGGAGTAAAAAAGAATCCTACTCTCCGATATAACTAAGACTCGAAATTGTGTTTCACTAGACTCAACTCGGCCAAGTTCGATCAATCAAAGGCTCCTATGGTTGTATGGCTCTAATTACTAACTTGTACCATCCAAGATGCGACACTCTCCATATTTGGGGACGAGGCCTTAATATGGAAAGAAGCGCATGTTAGTGTTTCGCAAGTACATAAATCATCACAATATGTACACGGAGAGATAAGTCTATGGGATGGCTTACACCCTCCACAAGTTAAGTTAGAAGTCACTCAACAATTTATTTCAAATTATCCATAAGATAGGGTCCGACTATAGATGAGATAAACTATAAAATTGCAATGATCCGCCTCGCTAGCCCAGGAGACGACCAAGATCCTCTAATCGTCAGGGAACGTCATGTACATGCGGCCACTGCCTTCATCGAACTCCCACGGAAGTTGTGTAGCATCAAAGGCCTCTGTATCTGCGGTACCTGGACCTATGGTGTTGTTGTAATCTATGAGCCACTGGGACTCGACAATCTTGCGACTATGATACCGTAAGTAATCAAGTTATTGGGTGTGGATGGTTAAGTGTTGAGGTCGCAACAACACTAAGCACATTTGGTGGCTAACTTTCGAGAACATAAGGTAAAGTGAGTGGTCTATGCATGACGATCGGAACTACATAATGATCCCTAAGTGATCCTGAACACCTACTTACACCAGTCATAACCCCACCGTGTCCTCAGTCAGAGAAGGAGCTCATGGAGGATACAATCACGGTTACGCACACAGTTGGCATGATTTAGTTAAGTTTACTACAAGTTATCTAGAACCGGATGTTGAACAAAGTTTCCAAGTTGCCACCTAACCGCGGGCACGGCTTTCCGAAAGATATTAACCCGGCAGGGGTGCTCCAACTAGTCCATCACAAACTACAACAAGCTACATAGGAAGCCTCGACCACATAAAACCCGTGATCTCCTCGGATTCCTTAGTGGAAAACCTCAACCTTGACATATCCCAAAGTCTCCTCGGAATCCCGATGCACAAGACATTCACTAAAAGTAAGACAATTCTAGCAAGACCGCCCGACAGGCCAGACCCTAATAAGAGTCGTGTGTAACTCTTCCCACGGCACTATGAGATGAACTAGACGTCGGGTTGGCTGAAACCCCGGGTGACCAGGGAGCGTCGGACATCGCTCGGTTTGGACCAGCACTCATGCGGACAACTGGCCTGGGTTGTTGATTAATTATCCATGGGGTAGCTATTCCTTATGCATTTTTTATTAAGTTGTTAGAAAATTTAGTACCAAGGCCGGGCCTTGCCGGAAGACCCTTAGCTCAACGAGAATTGTCGGGGGGGTTCCCATAACAACCCCAAGCATGTTAGGAGCGCTCAATATGGAACAAAACACCGGTAACCGAAACTAGGGCGGCAAAAGCGGAACAACACATGCAACAAAAGGCCAGGCCTTCCACCTTTTACCAAGTATATAGGTGCATTAAATTAAATAGCAGTAATAAGATGATATTCAAAATCCCATATAAACACATGGATCAGCCTGTACCTGCAACTAGCAATGCTATAAGAGGGTTGAGCAAGCTCTATCTTAGCCAATCAATATTTGCTAGGTTGTGGAGGGGTTGGAGGATTTTCATGGCAACATTTGGAGGATATATGTTCAGGTGGTATGAACCGATAAATAGCAAAGGAAACGAGACAACTAAGCACAACGAAATTAGTAATGATATCAAGGTCACGGTCATCTTGCGTGTTGGTTCTTCTGACGGGTACAACTCTTGATCTTTAGGAACGTACTCAACGTGATCCTCGCACTCATTGCCAGCTCATGATGCTACCGAAAAAATACACATCCAATGAACACACGGCAAGGTGCAATGCTTCAAACACCATGATGCATGAGTGTGGGTATGAATGGAGCATGGCAATGCTAACTGGACATCTTTCTCATGCATTTACTTTGTTGTTAGAATTCTGGAAATAACATCAGTTTTATTTATTTTCATATGCATGAACATGGCATGAATGTGTGCATCATGATAAAATGGTGCAAAAACATACAAAGAACGTCGCAAACCGAGCTACGGATCTCTCGGAATTCACAAAACAAGATATGGAAGGCAACACTGACTAAACATCAGTGAGAGGGAGCTATGGGAATTTTCTTGGAACTCCAAGTATGCCAATGGACAGGGCTTGAAATTCTAGGTGCCAAAGGCCAAAAATACATGCAAAAAAATATACACAACTCACACAAGGCACAAAACAAATCCACAAACAATCTATCCACAATCAGCAACATACCACTTTGATCACGTGAAAACTAGTAGCTACAGCAACCCCACAAGTTCAACCAAGACATTTATATGATGATATCAAATATCATAACAATATACAACTAACAACAACATAGATAGGTTCATGAAACAATGGTAACCAAGCTCTCAACATGGCAACAAATATTACAGATTATGACTTGGTCAAAATCTCAGTTTGCGCTTGTAGTTTTTAACCTGGTAGCATGTTGACAACAATAAAACTCTACTCTACAGCAGGTTTCATGGCATGTAACTTAACATGGTTGTAGAGGGCAACAAATACTACAAAATACTATCACTAAGCATGAGAAAAAACTACACAGATTACTTGGTATCATCCCCAAAACTTGGCATGAAAATTTCAACAGATTTCCAGACTTTATCAAATTTCACGAAGAGAAATTCACGATTATAAAACATCATAGCATATTTGACAGGATGAAACTCTAAGATGCAAAACCTATTATGGACACACGAACACGTCATGTGTACCCTCGACGCCGAGGGTGATGCACCGCAGCTCATGTCGAAGGAGATTCGACCAATAGCGTGGTACGCAAGACAGTCGGCAGGCGCTTTTGAAGACCCCAAAACCCCACACGCCTGGGAGGGACCCCATCAGGGAGTGCGGCAGCTATGGGTTTCCCTAGGTCGATGCGCTCGCCCCTAGAGGCTCGAGATTCGCAGCTCTCAAACTCTAGGAACAACAAAGAACGAGAGATACGAACGATGAGAGATAAAACATAGATGAAAAAATGATATATTGATGTTTCGATTATGTGTTATTTCAATCGGCCATCATCTCCAATATATATAATAGGCGGGTGTCGGCGTTCTGGGAATGGGGGTACCCAGACCTGCCTGCCCGTGGCCCAGGGCTGGCCCACTCCACCGATCTGAGACCAACTCGCCTAGTATCACCCAGGACAAGGCCCTCGCGAGGGGCCAAGCCTCGCGAGGAGGAGCAGCATCAATACCCACAGGGGCCTCCTCAGGACCCCTCCAGAGCGGCGGATATTCCGAGGCGAGGCCCGGCCTCAGGAATCAAGGGTGACACAAGGGAAGGATAGGCCAGCAGCAGACAGCAGAGCGGAGCACTTTCCCCTTTGGTGCAAAGGGGGCGAGGGCGAACGCAGGTTCCCAAGGCATCTCCTAAAGGTTTCCATTCTGGTGCAAGAAGACCCTGGACGCCTACCGACAGGACGAACATCATCCCTGGGCCAGCCCCTGCAGCTACTTTACAGGCAAAGACCACCTTTGGGCAGGGGAGCATGTTCCCATGTTCCCCTTCAAAATTGGCCACTATGGGATCCCTTCCCGCTGAAACGATAAGGGAAGAGGACCGGGTACGCCACTATAAATAGAGGATAGGTTGCTTCATAGAAGGGACCCCCCCCCCCCCGATTCCCAAACCTCTATTCGCCCACTAGCACTCCGCAAGGTCATCCAGCCTCTGGAGGCGCCCAAGCACTGTACTAGCTCATCCACCAACTTCCACGAGAGGCAATCCACCAAAGCAGGAGTAGGGTTTTACGCTTCGCAGCGGCCCGAACCTGGGAAACTATTGTGTTCTGTGTTTCCCTCACCATCGAGTGAGTTCTTTGTCGTTCCCATCGAGTAGAGAGCTGGGCGAGGTTAGGCCGTGGGAGATCTTCATACACGCCCCTGAGTTCGAATGCTTAGGTTTTGCGGAGCCCAAAATCTCACATTTGGCACGCCAGGTAGGGGGTGTGCTGAGGTCTCTCCTAGGGCTCGACACGCTGAAGCTGATCACACCCATGGCGGGGAAATGGGAATCCACACGGAAAGGCGCGCCGCCACTACTGGAATCACAGAATTTGTCGTCTGACTCTTCTTTGCCGTTTGCTGGCTGATGGCAAAGACCCTCTTTGTGCTCAGTCACCAAAAAACATACGGCAAAGAGCAGACTGACAGCAAAGATACTCTTTGCCATCAGTCTGCTCTTCAGTGTGTGCCAGCTAACGACAAATAGCATGCAGGCAGACGGCGAAGAGCAGGGGGCAGCCCACCCCGCACCCCCTCTCTCACCACAACGGTCGCTCTCTTTGTCGTATGCCTTACACCACTTTGCCGTTGGGGGGTAGACGGCAAAGAGAGGGCGTCCTAACGGCCGTCTCCACTAACCCACACCCCCTCTTTCTGATAGATCTCTCTCTGTTTCTCTCACCCCCTATCTCCGCGAGCGCCGCCTCCCTCGCCGTCCCCCTTCCACCCGCGCCCTCGCCCTCGCCCTCGCCGTCCTCCCTCGCCGTCTCCCTCGCCATCGCCCTCTCCGTCCTCCCTCGCCGCCTCCCTTTCTGCCCTCCGCAAGCAGCTCCCTCCTCCCGCATCAGCGCCCCCTTCCCCTGCTCCCCCCCCGGCTTCAACCTCGAGCTCGTCGTCGAACAGCGTGCGGCCTGCCTCATCGGCAGGCACTTCAACCCATGCCCTCGCCATCTTCGACGAGCTTCTTCCTCCTTCCGCTCTAGCGTCCACCCGCCCCTGCCAGCATCGGCTTGTGCTCGCCGTGAGTAGCGATCGAGGCCCACCCCCTTGCCGTCCTCCCGGCGCGGCGGGGCCCAGGATCGGAGTCCGCCGACCTCCCTGACCAACTCTGCATCGCAGTCGACCTCTAGGGCCAAGTCTCTCTTTCGTGCAACATTTCGTCCTCCCCGACCTGACGCTGCCCTCCACGCATTAGCAAACCAGGGACCCGAGGTGATCCCCCCTCCACATGATGTACTGACTGAACTGCTAGGAAAATATATGATAATGCTGAGGCTTAATTGAGTTGTCGAGTCCTTGTTACCAGTACATTATTATGTCTTGAATAGCTAGGAAAATATCATGACGATGCTAAGACTTAATTGAGGTGTGGATTTTCTGTTGTCAGTCCATTAGTATGTCTTTTATCTTCAACAGTACTTCATGCAAGAATTCAGAAATGACTATATAAGGGTGTGAGAATGTGGCCATCTAACATGGCAATATATACAAATGGAAAGGTTAAATGAAATGTAAAATTCACATGCATAATACATGAATATGGAGTCTGCTAGGAACGAGGAAGTAGTAAAAAATGATTTCAATCAATCAAATCTGTTCATACCACCTGCTTTGGCTGTACCCCTGCATTCATTTGACCTGTTTTAGAATTTGTGTATATGTTGAAATGTAGAATTTGTATGGGGGAAGTGCTTGCTATGTTTTTTTGGTATTTTTTTCCTTATATGCGACCAGTATTGTGTTGTGAAATACTATATGGAAAACGCAACAACACACAAACTGTGTCTTCTGAGTTATGCAAAGAGGAGGTTCATATTCATAGTAGATCATTGAAGTGTTGAACCAGAGAGGTTACATAAATCTTGGGGAGAAGATTTTTGCCATGACTGGGAAAACATTTAGGAAGAAACAATTTGAAAGCTTGGGACTTATTGAAGAAACAGTATACACAATTCATGGTGTTAGTTACTCGAAAAATCCGTGAACAAAATAAACTTGCCCGAGGCCCGACGCCATACGCCCGACACCCCGACACTGACCCTCGACCCCCGAGCCCCGACGCCTGACACCCGACGCCCGATGTCCGACACCACGGCACTAACCCTCGACCCCCGGCCCCCGACGCCCGACGCCCTGGCACTGACCGTCGACCCCCGACCCCCGACGAGGAAGAAGAAAGAAGAGGAAAAAGGAACCCCGGCACCCGGGCACTCACCCTCGACCCCCGATGCCCGACGCCACTTCCCCTCGACCTTCGACCCCCGACTCCACTGACCCTCGACCCCTGACCCGCGACGCCACTAATCCCAGAACCTCTACCCCCGACGCCCGACGCCACTGACCCTCAACCCCCGACACCACCGAGCCTCGACCCCCGACCCCGACGCCACTAACCCCCGACCCCCGAACAGTGGCCCCGACCCCCGACGCCCGACGCCACCAACCCCCGACCCCTGACCCCGGACGCCACCGACCCCCGACCCCCAACGCCTGACGCCACTGACCCCCGACCCCCGACTCCTGCCCCCCGACAACACTGGCCCCCAACCCCGACCCCCGACGCCGCTGACCCTCGACCCCTGACGCCACTGACCCTCGACCCAAGACCCCCGACCCCCAATGCCACTAACCCTCGACCCCCGAAGACACTGACCTACGACCACCGACGCCACTAACCCCCGATCCCGGATGCCACCGACACCCGACACCACCGACCCTCAACGGCACTGACTCCCGACGCCACTAAGCCCCGACCCCCGACACCTCTTCTGCCTCCAGTTGAACGAGAAGGTGTTTTTCGGCCTTCCAAAGGCCGATGGTTTCATAGTTTTGTAAATTATGATTTAGGTCACATATTTTCCGATTATGTTATAAAAACACAATATTTTTTTGATGGGGTGAATTTCAATGTGCAGTTCTTCGACGACCACCCCGTGTGTTGGACGAGCTCCGCCCCTGCGTTTTTGGGTAAGGACAAATGAGTTCTCCTCCTACCCCCTTAACTTGCTCAGTTACGGTCTTCGTGCCCATGAAACTTGCAAGCTATAGGTTTCTTCAATCATCAGTATGCGTGACCAGTATGTGTCTCCCATTCGAAAAGGTTGCATCTATAAATATGCAAGTCTTTGCATATTTATAAGTACCATGATTTTGAATTGTCCAACGTTATTCATGGACAGCCCGAATATGTGTAGATTGGGTTCGTTTTCCCGTATGCTCTGCTCCGGATCCGATGCGGAATTTCGTCAGTGCCTCCCTGTTGTTCTCCGGGTACACATCCTCTCTGCTTGTTGCCGAGACGTATATCAGGAGAACAGCGGGGAGGTGCTGCCGAAATTCTGCGTTGGATCTGGAGCGGAGCATCGGAAAATAAACCTAATCTACACATACTCTGGTGGGATTAGGATCTATCTCTACCTATTAGCTTGTAGGTTGCATGGACGTAATAAAACTGACAAACTTGATTAGCGGATGAATATAGATGATGAATTATATATATATTTCTTGTGTGTCCATAGGTAGGCAAGATGAGTGATCGTGCTTGGATGTACACTGGTCACCCTAGTTAGAAAGACATGACCAATGAATGGTTAACAAAAACCAGGGGGTTTGTGAGAGCCGTATTTGCAAATGGCCAGGAAAAAACATGGTGCCCCTGTCCACACTGCGACAACTGGAAAAAGCAAACAGAGTTGCAAATGGGTAAACACCTGTAGAAGAGGGGTTTTACGCCTAATTATACGGTGTGGACTTTTCAGGGTGAGTCAGACCAACGTGCCAGAGCTGAGGTGGTTCGTCGTTGCACCGACGAGCATGGTACCGAGATCGAAGACATGGTGCAAGACTTTGATGATGCTCGGGATTTGGACGATGAGATGGAGGAATCTGCAAAGGCCTTCTATGAAATGTTGGAGTCTTGAAAACGTCCTCCGCAAGAGCACACTGAGTTTGTCAGCTGGATGCCATCACGCAAGTAATGTCTCTGAAGGCTCAATTCAACCTAGGCAGAGAATGTTACGATGTGATGATGACGATATTTGGACGCTTTCTATCCAAAGGCCATGTATTGCCTGCAAACCTGTACGAGTCAGAGAAAATACTCCGTGTACTTAAGATGACCTATGAGAAGATACATGCCTGTGAGACTGGATGTGCCTTATTTAGGTTTGAGTATGCGGATTTGAACTATTGCTCCATTTGCAATTCTTCCAGGTATATTGTGGTGGACAACGGTACACGTGAGAAGATTCAGACCAAAATCCCCATTAGTGTTCTTCGGTATCTGCCAATCGTACCAAGACTTCAATGTCTTTTCATGGTCGAAGAAACGGCCAAACAGATGACATGGAACAAATTGAGCAAAAGAACCAAACTAGATCCGAATGGGAACAAGATGTTGGTACACACTTCATATGCTTTTGCGTGGAATCACTTTGATGCATTACATAAGGATAAATCGGAAGATCCAAGGTATCCTCGAGTTGCCATCAACATGGATGGGTTCAATGTGTATGGTATGAGGGAAGCACAATACAATTGTTGGCCTGTATTTGTCATTCCACTTAATCTCCCACCCGGAGAGATTATGAAAAGAAAGGACATTTTCATGACGTTGATAATTCCAGGGCCCAACTATCCGGGGAAGAATATGAATGTGTGCATGCAGCCGCTTAAGGATGAGTTGCAAGAAGGCTGGGATAATGGGATCAAGACATACGACGCCGCTACCATTTTTTTATAATGCATGTGTGGTACATGTACTCAGCGCAGGATTATCCGGCGTTTGCGCTATTCCCTCGCTGGTGTGTGCATGGAAGGTTCCCACGCACCACATGCAAGGCAGCTCTTCAATTCCGTTGGCTGTTGGCGGGTCGCAAGTTTACTTGCTTCGACATGCATAGATAGTCCCTGGATCCTGACCATAAGTTCAGAAAAGACAAGAAGAATTTCATCAAAGGTAGAGTTGTCAAAAACAATGCACCAGCTGCGTTGACAGGCCAACAGTCCTTTGATCAGTTAAGCACTCTCGAGCCTGATCCTTTGTGTCCAGGGTATTTCAAAGGGTATAATACCGAAGACGCCTGGACTGACAAGTCATGCTTATGGGATCTGCCTTACTTCAAAGACCTCCTTTGCCCACACAACATCGGCGCAATGCACACTGAAAAGAATACTGCGGAGACCATTTTTGGTACATTGTTCGGCATAGAGGGGAAGTCATACGATAATTCTAAGGCTAGAATCGACCAGGAGGCTCTATGTGATAGACCGTTACAAAACTTGCAACAACGGAAAGGAAAGGAAAGCATAGCGAAGCCAAAGGCATGGTTCAATCTTGAAAGGCCAGCTATGAGGGAAATGCTATTGTGGGTGAAAATGCGGTTGATGTTCCCCGATGGGTATGCTGTGAATCTAAGTAGGGGAGCGAGTCTTGAGAAATTGAAAATATTTGGTTTCAAGAGTCATGATTGGCACATATGGATTGAGCGGGTAATGCTGACGATGTTACGTGGCTTTATCCCTGAGGATGAATGGATAGTACTGGTAGAGCTGAGCTATTTCTTCCGTTCTCTTTGTGCGAAAGAACTATCGCCTCGCATGCTAGATGAAATGGAAGAGTTGGCGTCAGAGTTGATCTGCAAATTAGAAATGATCTTTCCACCCGGCTTCTTTAATGCAATGCAGCATTTGATATTCCATCTCCCGATCGATGCAATATTGGGGGGGTGTTCAAAATCGATGGTGCTTCTCAACTAAGAGGATGCAGTAGACGCTTCAAGCTAAATGTAAAAATAAACGTATAATTGAAGCATCGATGACCGAGGCATCCATTACTGAGGAGGCGGCAAACTTCATGATAGCACACTACGAAGCCAAAAATCATCATTTGCATAACCCGAAGACTTGGTACAGTGATGGCGATCCTAAAAAAGGTCGATCCAACCTTAGCCTATTCAAAGGAAAGCTTGCACCATCCGGTGCTTCGAAAGGGAAGTGGTTAGATGTCGAAGAATGGCGGACCATTTCATTGTATACCTTCACCAACCTAACAGAAGAGCGGTTGTACCTCGAGTAAGTTCTTGGTTAATTATTGTTCCGCAACTTCTAATTCTTCTGAACTACTCTTATTCCCAGATATTTGACATAGTCGACACGTCGCCGAATTCTCAGATGGAGCGGTCATCGAAAAGGATTCCGTCGAAGAGTATGACCTTCTCGCAAAGCATGGAGGCGACTATCCTGGTTTCCTCTCTTGGTTCAAACAAAGGGTAATTAATTACCATTAATGGGCCATTTGATTTCTTGGTCTAATGTGCGGCTAATAAACCCATTCTTTTGTATTAAACTTGTAGGCTGATGCAGAGTCTATGGACGCAGAGTTGAGACAAGTCGCTAATGGTTTTGACTATAAGGTCCGTTCATTTGACAAATACAACATCAACGGGTATAACTTTCTTACCTTTGGCAAAGAGCTATCTATGCCAGACCTAGAGACTACAAATTGTTTTGTCTCTGCTATCGGTGAAGGAGGTACCGAGTATTATGGAAGAGTTGAAGCAAATTACGAACTTGTATTCTATGGTGAAAACCCACCGACCGTCGTAGTCTTCAAATGTTATTGGTTTGAGCCGAGGGAGACTAGAAGGACTCATGAACATATAGGACTAGTCGAAATCAACCAAAACACCCACTTAGATATTCCCGATGTCTATATTACGGCTCAACATGCGACACAAGTTTTCTATCTACCGTGGGCTTGCCAAACTGATCCAAATCTGAAAGGTTGGGATGTCGTTTATGAAGTGCCTCAATGCTTTAGACCACCTACCCTCAATGAAGAGGATTACGAACCTCACATTAACCCAGACACATATGAAGGAGAATTCTTCCAAGAAACACGTATGTCCAGGAAACGTTTCAAGAACCGCTCTACTTCACCCCAGAACATTGAAGTAGACAGCGACAGTTAATCCGTCTTAACCCCTGAGCCTGAACAGGAACAGCCGGAAGAAGAAGAGTTACTGATGCGGATGACCTGTCACTTCTTGACCTATTACATAATGGTGGCCTTCCTCATGTTCTTCCTGATAGTGATGATGATGTTGCATTTATTGATGATAGTAATGATCATGATGCATTTATTGACCCCAAAGCATATATAGACGAGCACGATTGTTATTAGTTCATGTCAGGTATTCAACTATTACTACATACACTATTCGAAAAAGGAAATTTGCCGTGGGCCTAGTCTTTGTCGTCCGCCCCCTGTCGGCAAAGAAGATATTTGCCGTCAGCTTACAAGTGGTAGATGGCAAAGAGAAGGCAAATGGCATAGATATTGTTTGCCATTTGCCTTTTATTTGCCGTCTGCTGGCGGACGGAAGACAAAACCACGGCAGACGGCAAAGAGATGCCCCCCATGCGCTCCTAACAGCCGTTTTCTACCCGAACCCCCCCCCCCCCCACCTCTTTGCCATCCGCACCCATATGGCAAAGGGGTCCCCTCCCACCTGCTCCTAACGGCCGACGCTCCCCCCAATGCACCCCCAACCCCCCTCTCTCTCTCACCCGGTCCACCCCCTCTCTCTCTCACCCAGCCACCTGCGTTGCCGCCCCCCTCCACCTGCTCCCTCCCAGCCGCCGCCCAGCTCCACCTCCCTCGCGTCGGCGACCCCCTCCCCATGTGCCCTCTGCCCAGCCCCACCTCCCTCCCAGCCGCCGCCCCCTCCCACCTACTCCCTCCGGCCACCGCCCCCTCTCACCTGCTCCCTCTGGCCGCCGCCCTCCTCCCACCTCCCTCTCGGCCGCCGCCCCAGCCCCACCTCCCTCATGGCCGCCGCCCCCTCCCACCTGCTCCCTCTGGCCGCCGCCCTCCTCCAACCTCCATCCCGGCCGCCGCACCAGCCCCATCTCCCTCCCGGTCGCCGCCCCAGCCCCACCTCCGCTGCGCCGGCGACCCCCCTCCCCGTGTGCCACCTCCCCTGCGCAGGCGACCCCTCTCCCCGTGTGCCCCCTACCCAGCGCCAGTGACCCCCTCCCCTCCCCGGCACCTAGGCGCCCTCCTTCGCACCCTACCGCACGACACCCTGACGCCCTCCGGTATGTTTTTTCTTCTTTTTTGTTTTTGTTTTTGTTTTGTTTTCTTCTTTTTTCTGTTTAATTGTTAAATTATATTATGTATGTAGTTTAGTGATAGGTTTAGTGTTAGATAAGATTAGGTTAGTGCTAGGTTTAGTGCTAGATTAGTTTAGTGCTAGGTTTGGTGCTAGGAAGAATAAGTAGAAGGAGGAGGAAGAAGATGAAGGAGAAGACAAAAAAGTAGAATAAGTAGTGGCCAATCCCCGACGCCACTGACCCCCGACCCCCGACCCTCGACGCCACCGACCCCCAACCCCTGACACCCGACGCAACTGACACCCGACCCCCGACCACCTACAACCGACGCCACTGACCCCCGACCCCCGACTCCCGACCCCCGACGCCACTGACCCCCCACCCCCGACGCCACTGACCCTCGACCCCCGACCCCCGACACCTCTAGCCCTCGACCCTCGACCACGACCCCCTACCCCCGACCCCCGACGCCACTGACCCCCAACCGCCAACCCCGACACCTGTTCGGCCTCTTGTTGACCGAAAAGACCCCCGACGCCAGTGACCCTCGACCCCCGACGACACCGACACCCAACTACCGATACCACTAACCCCCGAGGCTGACGGGGTCATAGTTTTATAAATTATGAGTTAGGTCACATATTTTCCAATTATGTTAATTATAAAGAACATCATATTTGTGTTGATCGGGTGAATTTCAATGTGCAGTTGTTCGACGACCTCCACGTGCGTTGGACGAGCTCCGGCCCTGCGTTTCTTGGTGAGCACAAATGACTTCTCCTCCTACCCCCTTAATTTGCTATGTTCTGGTCTTCGTGCCGATGAAACTTGCTAGCTATAGGTTTCTTCAATCATGAGTATGCGTGACCAGTATGTGTCTCCCGTTCGAAAGGGCAACATCTATAAATATGCATGTCTTTGCATATTTATAACCACCATACTTTCGAATTGAACAACGTTATCCATGGACAACCCGAGTATGTGTAGATTGGGTTCGTTTTCCCGTATGCTGTGCTACGGATCCAATGCGTAATTTCGTTAGTGCCTCCCTATTGTTCCCCGGGTACACATCCTCTCTGCTTATTGCCAAGACGTGTATCACGAGAACATCGGGGAGGTGCTGCCGAAATTCTGCGTCGCATCTGGACCAGAGCATGGGAAAACGAACCCAATCTACACATACTCGGGTGGGATTAGGACCTATCTTTACCTATTAGCGTGTAGGTTGCATCAACGTAATAAAACTGACAAACTTGATTAGCGGATGAATATAGATGATGAATTATATATTTATTTCTTGTGCGCCCATAGGTAGCTAGGCAACATGAGTGATCGTGCTTGGATGTACACTGGTCACCCTAGTCAGAAAGACATGACCAATGAATGGTTAACAAAAACTAGGGGGTTTGTGAGAACCGCATTTGCAAATGGTCAGCGAAATGCATGGAAAAGTAGACAGAGTTTGAAATGGGTAAACACCTGCAGAAGTGGGGTTTTACGCCTAATTATACGGTGTCGACTTTTCCTAATGAGTCTGACCAAGTTGCCAGAGCTGAGGTGATTCGTGGTCGCACCGACGAGCATGGTACCGTGATCGAAGACATGGTGCAAGACATGGATGATGCTCGAGATTTGGACAAGTAGATGGAGGAATCTGCAAAGGCCTTCTATGAAATGTTGGAGTATTCGAAACGTCCTCTCCACGAGCAGACGGAGCTTTGTCAGCTGGATGCCATCGCGCAAGTAATGGCTCTGAAGGCTCAATTCAACCTAGGCACAGAATGCTACGACGCGATGATGAAGATATTTGGACGCTTTCTACCCAAAGGCCATGTACTGCCTGCAAACCTGTACCAGTCAGAGAAAATCCTCCATGTACTTTAGATGCCCTATGAGAAGATACATGCCTGTGAGAATGGATGTGCCTTATTTAGGCTTGAGTATGCGGCCTTGAACTATTGCCCCATTTGCAATTCTTCCAGGTATATTGTGGTAGACAACGGTATGGGTGAGAAGAATCAGACCAAAATGCCTATTAGTGTTCTTCGGTATCTGCCAGTCGTACCAAGACTTCAACGTCTTTTCATGTTCGAAGACACGGCCAGACAGGTGACATGGCACACATTGGGCAATAGAACCGAACTAGATGCGGATGGGAACAAGATGCTGGTACACACTTTCGATGGTTTTGTGTGGAGGCACTTCGATGCATTACATAAGGATAAATCGGAAGATCTAAGGCATCCTAGGGTTGCCATCAGCACGGATGGGTTCAATGTGTATGGTATGACGGCAGCACAATACAGTTGTTGGCCTGTATTTGTCGTTCCACTCAATTTCCCACCCAGAGAGATTATGAAAAGAAAGAACATTTTCCTCACGTTGATAATTCCAGGGCCCAACTATCCGGGAAAGAATATGAATGTGTACATGCAACCGCTTAAGGATGAGTTGCAAGAAGCCTGGGATAATGGGATCGGGACCTACGATGCCACTACCAAAACAAATTTCAAAATGCATGTGTGGTACATGTACTCGACGCATGATTATCCGCCGTTTGCGCTATTCGCTGGCTGGTGTGTGCATGGAAGGTTCCCGTGCACCACATGCAAGGCAACTCTTCCGTTCCATTGGTAGAAGGCTGGTCGCAAGTTTTCTTGCTCCGACATGCATAGACAATTCCTCGATCCTGACCATATGTTTAGAAAAGACAAGAAGAATTTCATCAAAGGTAGAGTTGTCAAAAACTCTGTACCAGCTGCGTTGACACGCCAACAGACCCTTGATCAGTTAAACGTTCTCGAGCCTGATCCTTTGCTCCAGGATACTTCAAAGGGTATAATACGGAACACGCCTGGACTCACAAGTCATGCTTATGTGATCTGCCTTACTTTAAAGACCTCCTTTGCCCACACAACATTGACGTGATGCACACTGAAAAGAATATTGTTCGGCATAGAGGGGAGTCAAAAGATAATCCTAAGGCTAGAATCGACCTGGAAACTCAAGGTGATAGACCGTTACAGAACTTGTGACAACGGAAAGGAAAGAAAAGCATAGCGAAGCCAAAGGCACGGTTCAATCTTGAAAGGCCAGCTATGAGGGAAATGCTATTATGGGTGAAAATGCGGTTGATGTTCCCCGATGGGTATGCTGAATCTAAAGAGGGGAGCGAGTCTTGACAAATTGAAAATATTTGGTCTCAAGAGTCATGATTGGCACATATGGATTGAGCGGGTAATGCCGGTGATGTTGCATGGCTTTATCCCTGAGGATGAATGGCTAGTACTCGCAGAGCTGAGGTATTTCTTCTATTCTCTTTGTGCGAAAGAATTATTGCTTGGCGTGCTAGATGAAATGGAAGAGTTGGCGGTGGAGTTGATCTGCAAATTAGAAAAGATCTTTCCACCGTGCTTCTTTAATCCAATGCAGCATTAGATTTTGCATCTCCCTACTAAGGCAAAATTGTGGGGGGCCGTTCAAAATTGATGGTGCTACTCAACTGAGAGGAAGCAGAAGACGCTTCGAGGTAAGTGTAAAACTAAACGTAGAATTGAAGCATCGATGGCCTAGGCATTCATTACTGAGGAGGTGGCAAACTTCGTGACAACACACTACGAAGCCAAAAATCATCATTTGCATAACCCGAAGCCTTGGTACAATTATGGCGACCCATAAAAAGGTCGATCCAACCTCAGCCTATTCAAAGGGAAGCTCGCACCATCCGGTGCTTCAAAAGGGAAATCGTTGGATGTCGAAGAATGGCGGACCATTTCATTGTACATCTTCACCAAACCTAACAGAAGTGCGACCGTACATCGATTAAGTTCTCGGTATATTATTGTTCCGCAACTTCTAATTCCTTTCAACTAGTCTTATTCCCGGATATTCGATATAGTCAATACGTCGCCGAATTCTCGGATGGAGCGGTCATCAAAAAGGATTTCGTCGAAGAGTGTGAGCTTCTCGCAAAGCATGGAGGCGACTATCCCGGTTTCATCTCTTGGTTCAAACAAAGGGTAATTAATTACCATTAATGGTCCATTTGATTTCTTGGTCTAATTTGCGGCTAATGCATCCATTCTTTCATATTAAACTTGTAGGCTGATGCAGAGTCTATGGACGCCAACTTGAGACAAGTCACTAATGGTTTTGACTATAAAGTCCGTTCATTTGACAAATACAACATCAACGGGTATCACTTTCGTACCTTTGGCAAAGAGCTATCTATGCCCGACCTAAATACTACAAATTGTTCTATCTCTGCTATCGGCGAAGGCGGCATCGAGTATTATGGAAGAGTTGAAGCAATTTATGAACTTTTATTCTATGGTGAAAACCGACTGACCATCGTAGTCTTCAAATGTTATTGGTTTGAGCCGAGGGATACTAGGACTCATGAACATATAGGACTAGTCGAAATCAACCAAAACACCCACTTAGATCTTCCCGATGTCTATATTACGGCTCAACAGGCGACACAAGTTTTCTATGTACTGTGGGCGTGCCAAACTGATTTAAATCTCAAAGGTTGGGATGTCGTTTATGAAGTGCCACCACATTTTAGACCACCTACCCTCAATGAAGAGGATTACGAACCTCACATTAACTCAGACACATATGAAGGAGAATTCTTCCAAGAAACACGTATGTCCAAGAAACTTTTCAAGAACCTCTCTACTTCACCCCAGAACATTGAAGTAGAGAGCGAAAGTGAATCCGTCTTAACCCCTGAGCCCGAATAGGAAGAGCCAGAAGAAGAAGAGGTTACTGCTGCGGATGACCTGTCACTTCTTGACCGATTGCATAATGGTGGCCTTCCACATGTTCTTCCTAATAGTGATGATGATGATGCATTTATTGATGACAGTGATGATCATGATGCATTTATTAACCCCGAAGCATATATAGACGAGCACGATTGTTATTAGTTCATGTCAGGTATTCAACTATTACTATATATAAATTTTGAGTTCATGTTAGGTATTCAATTGTTATTAGTCATGTTGGTATTTATGATGATGATACACTTAAATTATATATATTTTATTACTCATGTTGGTATTTTTGTTGTACTAATTTCATTTATTCTTTGTCATGACACGTGTTGAAAGATGGTGGGAAAGGGTTGAAAGCACTCCCTGGCTCCTTCTTCGTCGGCGGGTGGTGGGACGGGTACTTCTATTCCTGCCTAGTATCTTCGGAGAGCGTTGCTCTCTACTCTGCATGGAGTGGCCACTTCTTCGACTCTCGCGGCCCCCGTGAGAGGAGGTCGACCCCTCGCGAAGCCGAGAGGTACTATAGGTATTACTCATGTTGGTATTTATGTTGTAGTTATGTTGGCATTTATATACATTTTATTACCCATGTTGGTATTTATGATGTACTAAACGTACACGTGGCCGCGGGAGAGGTAGGGCGGTGGCTGCCACGCCTTCCTCGCCACCACCCCAAGCTGATTCACCTGAGCATATGACTTCTAGGGTGGATTCGTCTAAGGTGGATGCTACACAGTCTCTGGTTCACGAGCCTCAGGTCGACGAGCCTTCGACCCACGAGGCTCGTGTCCCAGAGGCTTTGTTCCACGCGACTCCGGAGCAAAGCAGGGATGATGGTACGTCCCCAGAGACCTAGTGGGATACCTGTGCTGATCTGTGTCAGCATGAGCCAAGTGGCCATGCTGATAGCAACGAGGAGCTGGGTGAGGGGGCTACCGTCTACCAGCGTGGTAGTTCGGGGCTCCCGCTCGTGTCGGCGACCCGCGAGCAGAGGTGGTCGATTAAGCCAAATTGGGACAAGTAAGTTAATTTACTCTTATTTGACCTTTTGCCTTAACGTTTTCTGAAATATCTAATGTTTTGGCTTCAATTTTTCATACTGTAGGGGTTGGATTGTTGCCAAGGGTGTCCGCAAGCCCAACAGCGTCCTTGGTGTGCTTTACCATCAAAACTTCTCGGGTTTGTTACGTTTCCCGGTCGGGAGCGAGAGGTAGGAATGACCTGGGAGCACTACTTGGGTGCCCCAGCCCCGCCGGAGGTGGAGATCGACGGTATTTTGTGCCACACGAGGGCCGACATGGTGATCCGACAGTTTTAGGTAATATCTCCTTTACACAATTATAAATCAAACGTAGCTAGTTATTGTACTAATCGGTGTTGTCTCGTTTGCAGACCTACTACAGGTGTGAGGAGGGATACGAGGAGGACGCGACAAAGGTTATCGAAACCGAATGTCGCCGCCTACTTCAAAACTTTCGGCACGAGGCCCGGGTGCAGGTTGTTCGAGACTACTATGCCTCGTAGAGTATTACGAAGGACAAGGCGAAGTGCCGCGATTCTAAGATGGACAAGGAGCATTACATGAAGGTAATTACATATTATTAAGGCTTTGTAGTTAGTTTCCCTCATTTGGTTCTTACTCGCTCAAATTTATTTTTATTAACTTAGGTGCCCCCGATATGGTGTGTGGATAAGATGGCTTGTTGGGAGGTTTGGTGGATCAGTGGTGCTCCAAAATGTGGGAGGCCAGCCACAACAACGCCAAGGAGAGGCGTGGCAAAATGGTTGGTGTGCCACACCATCAAGGGAGCGTCAACTTAATCCAATTTGGCGACAACTGGGTATGTGGTTTGTTCATGCCTCATGCAATTCATTCTTAATGCTATCTTGAGCCCTTTACTAATACAATTTTCCTCTCTCTCTCTCTTTTAGGCGCGTCACAATAAGATGGAGGTGCCACAGATGTACAACCTGTATGCGATGGCCCATACTGCCTCGTACAAGAAGGTCAAGGCATTCTCTGAGTCTCACCTCGAGCATCCAGAAAACTTCACCAACATCTCCTCCCACCACAAGCTCGTGAAGTATAGAGATCACGGGAAGGCGAGGAAAGGGGAGGACTTTAACCCGAGCTAGGGGCCTATTGATCCAGAGCTGGTGATTATAGCTCGCAACGGGAGGCCCCATGGCTCGATCGCCATTGGAGACGGCCTTATACGTTGTCCTAGCACTCTCCGGCAGATAAAGGCACGCCAAACGAGCTCCTGTCCTGAGATAACACCTCGTCCATGGCCATTCGAGCTTGCCATCGAGGTTAGTTTAATGGACTCAACTATCTTTCCGCATTATGTTGTGCGTTGGAACCAATATGATTACAATGCTAACAATGAGTTGTGTTGCAGGCTGCTATTCTGAAAGAGAGAGAGGCAATGCAAGCGGTTTTGGCGGAGAAGGATAAGGAGATGAAGAAGCTGGAGGAGACGACGACTGCACTGGTGGAGGCGGAGAGGCCACGGAATGATGCGTCTAACAGGGCCATATACGAGCTCTTCGTGGTAAGTTTCTTCCTCATATTATTTCAAATCTTGCATTTTAATGTCCGTTTCATTAATAACTAAAAAGTTTGACTTGTCTAAACCAAATGTACAGTCTATGTGCGAGAAGACCGGCCATGTCCCTCCGGCGATGCCAGTCATTAACATGGCGGGGACGGTGAGTTTCATTTCAGTGAAGTGATCTTAAGAGTGTCATCATGCTAACGACACAATGCAAACGATGTTTGGTGTAGAATATCTCTAGAAACGCATCGCACGACCCTTCTACAGTGGAGCCTTCTCCAGGGCAGCTTTCTCTAGGTGAAACAAGCCAGAGCCACCGTGCTTCACCGACGTGATGATGATAATGGTATGTTATTTCTAGCGTTTTGCTTAACAACAACATAATGGTCCAATATGGTTTATTAAGCATACTTAGGTCCAAAATGACATATTTAACCCAAGTTAGCTCCATAATGGTCTCCTTCTCCTTCTCCTTCTCCTTCTCCTCCTCCTAAATGACATAATTAGCCAATTTGGCTCGAAAATTCCTTAATAATCATAGGTGTCTCCAAAATGACATATTTTACCCAAGTTAGCTCTAGAATGGCCTATACTTAGCTTGGCTTCCACCTAAATGATATAATTAGCTTAGTTAGCTCGAAAATGGCCTATTTAATAAAAATTGACCTATACTTACCTAATTATCCTCCAAAATGACATAATTAGCTCCAAAAAGTCATAATTAGCTAATTTAGCTCGAAGAAGAGGACAAGAGGAGAAGATAGAGGAAAAATGAAAAGAAGGAAGAAGAAGAAGAAGAGAAGGAGAAGGAGGAAGAAGAAGGAGAAGAAGGAGAAGAAGGAGGAGAGAAGCTCCTTCTCCTTATTCTCCTTCTTCTTCTCCTTCTTCTTGTCCTTCTTCTTTTCTTCTTCTTCTCCTCTTCCTACTACTTCTTCTTCTCCTCTTCCTTCTCCTTCTCCTTCTCCTTCTCCTTCTCCTCCTCCTCCTCCTTCTTTTTCTTCTCCTTCTTCTTCTCTTCTTGCTTCTTCTCTTTCTTCTTCTACGTAGCTTAGACTCATCCAACAAAGACATACTTAGCTAATTCCCTACAAAATGACATAATTAGCTTAGTTAGGCAAAAACATCATAAGAACCTTGGTTAGCTCATTAAAACGACTAATTTAGCTCCAAAATGAAATAATAAGCTTAAAATGGCATCAGAACCTTGGTTAGCTCATGAATATTATATATTTAGCTTGGCTTCCACCTAAATGACATAATTAGCCAACTTAGCTCGAAAATGCCTTAATAATCATAGTTGTCTCCAAAATGACATATTTTACCCAGGTCACCTCTAGAATGCCCTATACTTAGCTTGGCCTCCACCTAAATGACATAATTAGCTTAGTTAGCTCAAAAATGACCTATTTAATAAAAAATGACCTATTTAATAAAAAATGACCTATACTTACCTAATTATCCTCCAAAATGACATAATTAGCTCAAAAAGGCATAATTAGCTAATTTAGCTAGAAGAAGAGGACAAGAGGAGAAGATAAGGAAAAAATGAAAAGAAGGAAGAAGAAGAAGAAGAGAAGAAGAAGGAGAAGGAGAAGGAGGAAGAAGGAGAAGAACGAGGGGAGAAGCTCTGTCTCCTCCTTGTTCTCCATGTTCTTCTCCTTCTTCTTCTCCTCTTCCTTCTCCATCTCCTTCTCCTTCTCCTCCTCCTCCTCCTCCTTCTTCTTCCTTTACTTCTCCTTCTTCTTCTCTTCTTGCTTCTTCTCTTTATTCTTCTACATAGCTTAGACTCATCCAACAAAGACATACTTAGCTAATTATCCTACAAAATGACATAATTAGCTTAGTTAGATAAAAACATCAAAAGAACCTTGGTTAGCTCATTAAAACGACTAATTCAGCTCCAAAATGAAATAATAAGCTCAAAATGGCATCAGAACCTTGGTTAGCTCATGAATATTATATACTTAGCTTGGCTTCCACCTAAATGACATAATTAGCCAATTTAGCTCGAAAATGCCTTAATAATCATAGTTGGCTCCAAAATGACATACTTTACCCAAGTTAGCTCTACAATGGCCTATACTTAGCTTGGTTTTCACCTAAATGACATAATTAGCTTAGTTAGCTCGAAAATGACCTATTTAATAACAAATGACCTATACTTACCTAATTATCCTCCAAAATGACATAATTAGCTCCAAAAAGGCATAATTAGCTCCAAAAAGGCATAGTTAGCTCAAACAAGCCAGACCCACCGTGCTTCACTGCCTTGATGACGAGAGTGGTATGTTTTTTCTAGTGTTTTGCTTAACAACCGCATAATGATCTTTACTTACCTTACCTTAGCTCCAAAATGACATATTTTACCCAAGTTAGCTCTAGAATGACCTATACTTAGCTTGGCTTCCATCTAAATGACATAATTAGCTTAGTTAGCTCCAAAATGGCCTATTTAATAAAAAAATGACCTATACTTAGCTAAGTTCTCTCATAAATGACATAATAAGCTTATGTAGCTCCAAGATGACCTATTCCCCCTAACTTAGCTATTAAATGGCCTATAATTAGCTTAGTTAGCTACAGAATGGCTCAATAATCATTGTTAGCTCCAAAATGACATATTTCACCCAAGTTAGCTCTAGAATGAGCTATACTTAGCTTTGCTTCAACCTAAATGACATAATTAGCTTAGTTAGCTCCAAAATAGCCTATTTGATAAAAGATGTCCTATACTTAATTAAGTTCTCTCCTAAATGACATAATAAGCCTAGGTAGCTCCAAGATGACCTATTCCCCCTAACTTAGCAATTAAATGGCCTATAATTAGCTTGCCTAGCTCCAAAATAGCTCAATAAGCCTAGTTAGCTCCAAAATGACATATTTTACCCAAGTTAGCTCTAGAATGACCTATACTTAGCTTGGCTTCCAACTAAATGACATAAAATTAGCTTAGTTAGCTCCAAAATGGCCTATTTATTAAAAAATGACCTATACTTAGCTTGGCTTCCAACTAAATGACATAAAATTAGCTTAGTTAGCTCCAAAATGGCCTATTTATTAAAAAATGAACTATACTTAGCTAAGTTCTCTCCTAAATGACATAATCAGGCTTATGTAGCTCCAAGATGACCAATTCTCCCTAACTTAGTTATTAAATGGCCTATAATTGGCTTAGCTAGCTCCAAAATGGCTTAATAAGAATAGTTAGCTCCAAAATGACATATTTTACCCAAGTTAGCTTTAGAATGACCTATACTTAGCTTGCCTTCCACCTAAATGACATAATTAGCTTAGTTAGCTCCAAAATGGCCTATTTAATAAAAAATGACATATACTTAGCTAAGTTCTCTCCTAAATTACCTAATATGGTTACATAGCTCCAAGATGACCTATTCCCCCTAACTTAGCTATTAAATGACCTATAATTAGCTTAGCTAGCTCCAAAATGGATTAACAAGTATAGTTAGCTCCAGAATGACCTATTTAACCCAAGTTAGCTCTAGACTGACCTATACTTAGCTTGGCTTCCACCTAAATGACATAATTAGCTAGTTAGCTCCAAAATGGCCTATTTAATCAAAAATGACCTATACTTAGCTAAGTTCTCTCTTAAATGACATAATATGCTTACGTAGCTCCAAGATGACATATTCCCCCTAACTTAGCTATTACATGGCCTATAATTAGCTTAGCTAGCTCCAAAATGGCTTAATAAGCATAATTAGCTCCAAAATGACATATCTTACCAAAGTTAGCTCTAGAATGACGCATACTTAGCTTGGCTTCCACCTAAATGACAAAATTAGCTTAGTTAGCTACAAAATTGCCTATTTAACCAAAAAAATGACCTATACTTAGCTAAGTTTTCTCCTAAATGACATAATCACGCTTATGTAGCTCCAAGATGACCTATTCCCCCTAACTTTGCTATTAAATGGCCTACAATTAGCTTAGCTAGCTCCAAAATGGCTTAATAAGCATACTTAGCTCCAAAATGACATATTTTACCCAAGTTACCTCTTGAATGACCTATACTTAGTTTTGCTTCCACCTAAATAACATAATTAGCTTAGTTGGCTACAAAATGGCCTATTTAATAAAAAATGACCTAAACTTGGCTAAGTTCTCTCCTAAATGACATAATATGCTTACGTAGCTCCAAGATGACCTATTCCCCTAACTTAGCTATTAAATGGCCTATAATTAGCTTAGCTAGCTCCAAAATAGCTTAATAAGCATAGTTAGCTCCAAAATGACCCATTTTACCCAAGTTAGCTCTAGAATGACCTATACTTAGCTTGGCTTCCACCAAAATGACATAATTAGCTTAGTTAGCTCCAAAGTGGCCTATTTAATAAAAAATTACCTATACTTAGGTAAGTTCTCTCCTAAATGGCATAATATGCTTACGTAGCTCCAAGATGACCCATTCCCCTAACTTAGCTATTAAATGGCCTATAATTAGCTTAGCTAGCTCCAAAATGGCTTAATAAGCATAGTTGGCTCCAAAATGACATATTTTACCCAAGATAGCTCTAGAATGACCTATACTTAGTTTGGCTTCCACCTAAATGACATAATTAGCTTAGTTAGCTCCAAAATGGCCTATTTAATAAAAAAATAACCTAAATTAGCTATGTTTTTTTTTCTAAATGACACAATAAGGCTACGTAGCTCCAAGATGACCTATTCCCCCTAAATTAGCTATTAAATGGCTTATAATTAGCTTAGCTAGATCCAAAATGGCTTAATAAGCGTAGTTAGCTCCAAAATAACATATTTTACCCAAGTTAGCTCTAGAATGACCTATACTTAGCTTGGCTTCCACCTAAATGACATAATTAGCTTAGTTAGCTACAAAATGGCCTATTTAATAAAAAAATGACCTATACTTAGCTAAGTTCTCTCCTAAATGACATAATAAGGCTTACGTAGCTCCAAGATGACCTGTTCCCCCTAACTTAGCTATTAAATGGCCTATAATTAGCTTACCTAGCTCCAAAACGGCTTAATAAGCATAGTTAGCTCCAAAATCACCTATTTTACCCAAGTTAGCTCTAGAATGACCTATACTTAGCTTGGCTTCCACCCAAATGACATAATTAGCTTAGTGAGCTCCCAAATGGCATATTTAATAATAAATGACCTATACTTACCTAAGTTCTCTTCTAAATAACATAATATGCTTACATAGCTCCAAGATGACCTGTTCCCCCTAACTTCCCGACCACATGGCGCCAACGGGCGCCGGGCTATCGCCTTCACCGACCACATGTCGTCCCCCCATCGCCTCGGCCCCTCCACACGTCCAAGCAGCTCCTTCCCCCATCCGAGTCTGTCAGCACCCGACACACTAGTATGTGGCGCTCCTTGTGGCGCATGAGCTCAGGCTCGAGCGCACCGCCCACCGTTGCCCTACTCGAGGCCGTGGGCACCATCTCGGGCGCTACGCCGCCGGCGTGACCCAAGCGTGCCCCCGTGCGAGCCCCGCTCGTCGGCACGCACCACCAGGGGTTGCAACGGGAGGGCCGCGCGGGCGCGCTCCGAACATCCACTCAGGCCCGCCCTTAACAGAGATTCGGCGAGAGCTGATTAAGGCACGAGATTTGACCTCGCTGGGAAGACATCATCCAGCGTTCCCCGGCGTGCTTCACGGAGCAAGGAGGCAATACTGGAGGCCTGACTACATCGACCGATGGAGGCGCGCATGGCCCGGTGACAACATCATCGACGCACCTTCGGGCAACGGAGGAAGCAACGTCGACCATCACTACAGCAGGAGGCACGCGCGCGACCTCGCGTGCAACCCCCGCGCGAATAGGTACGAAGAGCACCGCGGGGGTGTCCTCGTTGGGACGCCCAACCCAGGTGTTCCTGCGGGGCACACCTACTCGACGGGAGCTACTTCGGGCAGACGTCTGGGTCTGGGGACGGGGGACCTCTCGCCCTGGACAGGGTGGACGCACCCTCATGTCCAGGTCGAGGGGCCCTAGCCCGGGGACTAAGGGTGGAACATACGCCCATGTTCCCAAGCTAGATGATCCCAACCTACGAGCCCGGGGACTACAAGCGGGGCACACGCCTATGATGCATAGGCCTCCCGAAACGTCCCCAGGACCTGCATCAGCGCAGTCCACCAATGACTCCCGAAGCTCACGTCCCAATGCCTCGGGGATAGGGACACTCGCGAGGCCAAAGCATCATCGCGACCTCCGAGATACACCCCCACTGTGACACTCTAACGTAATAACGAGTTGAGCTTGTATACGCCCAGGGCCCCCCGAGGACGCGGTAGGGGTCCACCCCACGCCTAGTGGAAGCCCTATGCTCAGCACTGGGGGAGAAGGAAGCGGTGAATATCTAGGGAGTCGGACACGGCCTTTTTCTCGTTCCTTCCTTGCGTTTTAAGTTGTGCCCCCCCAAGGCCCTCCCCTTTTCTGTATCTTGAGCTATCGAAGGCTCGAAGGTTTCTTCTTAATGTTTTGAAAAGAAAAGAAGGGCGGGAATTTCTTCTCTATATTTTCTCATTTCACTGAACTTGCATTCTCGTTCCCCCTTTGTTCTGATTGGTGTTTTGCGGACACCTTGGGGGATCCCCCCCCCCCCCCGCCCCCCGGGGGTGACCGCAAAAGGGGCGGAGTGGGGAATTACTCGAGCGTCAAAGGGGGATCCTGAGCATCGAGCCTAAGAAGCCTTACCGGTTGTAAGGCCACCCGCCACCCCTGGTGTCGTCCTGGGGCTCAGGTCGACATCAGGAGCGGCGTGGCCCCGCCCTGCGAAATGCGTTGAACCTAGTGGCGGTAGGGAAATGTGAGGTACTGGAAACTGTCGACGCAAAGAGGTTTGAGTGTCAAGGGGGGCTCCTGAGCAACACGCCTCCACAGGCTTACCGGCCGCAAGGCCACCTGGCCACCTAGGTGCCACCCATGCAGGCACCCAGGGTGTCGGGGCCTTGCCCCGTGAGGGACAACCTTGGTAACGGGTGGTGCCTCATGATGGTAGGGAAATGTGTTGGAAATATGCCCTAGAGGAAATAATAAATTGGTTATTATTATATTTCCTTGTTCATCATAGTCGTTCATTATCCATGCTAGAATTGTATTGATTGGAAACTCAAATACATGTGTGTATACATACACAACACACTGTCCCTAGTGAGCCTCTAGTTGACTAGCTCGTTGATCAAAGATGGTCAAGGTTTCCTGACCATAGGCAAGTGTTGTCACCTGATAACGGGATCACATCATTAGGAGAATGACGTGATGGACAAAACCCAAACTATAAACGTAGCATATGATCGTGTTAGTTTAGTGCTACTATTTTCTGCATGTCAATGTATCTGTTCCTATGACCATGAGATAATGCAACTCCCGGACACCGGAGGAAGACCTTGTGTGTATCAAACGTCACAACGTTACTGGGTGACTATGAAGGTGCTCTACAGGTATCTCCGAAGGTGTCTGTTGGGTTGGCATGGATCAAGACTGGGATTTGTCACTTCATGTGACAGAGAGCTATCTCGGGGCCCACTCGGTAGTACAACATCACAAACAAGCCTTGCAAGAAATGTGACTAAATATTTAGCCACGGGATCTCGTATTACGGAACGAGTAAAGAGACTTGTTGGTAACGAGATTGAACTAGGTATGGAGATACCGACGATCGAATCTCGGGCAAGTAACATACCGAAAGACAAAGGGAAGAACATACAGGATTAAACGAATCCTTGACATAGAGGTTCAACCGATAGTGATCTTCGTAGAATATGTAGGAGCCAATATGGACATCCAGGTCCCGCAATTGGTTATTGACCGGGGAGTATCTCAGGTCATGTCTGCATAGTTCTCGAACCCGCAGGGTATGTACGCTTAAGGTTGGGAGACGTTTTGGTATTATTGAGTTATGTGTGTTTGGTAACCAAAAGTTGTTTAAAGTTCCAGATGAGATCTTGGACTTCACGAGGACCTCCGGAATGGTCCGGAGGTAAAGATTGATATATGGGAAAGTGGGTTTTGAACTCCTAAAAAGTTTCGGGCATTTCCAGCAGTGTGCCGGGAGTGACAAATGGGTTCTGGGGGTCCACCAGGTGGGCCCACCGACCCCAAAGGGTCTCATGGGCTATGGGAGGACGTGGACCAGCCCTTAGTAGGTTGTCCGAAGCCTCCACTAAAGCCCAAGGCGGATTGGACGTGGGAAGGAAAGAAACCCAAAGGTGGAAAGGTAGAAAGGGTTTCCAAGTGGAGAGGAGGAATACTACTCCTAGTAGGATTGGAGTAGGACTCCTCCACCTCCAATTTCGGCCAAACCTTGAGGGTTTGAGGATTCCTCCTTCCCTGCCTCCCTCCTATATATACTAGACGTTTCAGAGGTGAGGGCTAACCCTAATTGCCACGTGCTCCCTCTACTTCTCTCTAGATCTGTTTCTCCTCTAGTCTAGTTCGGCGGTGCTTAGGTGAAGCCTTACTGGATTAGTTCACCACTACCACCACGCCGCCATGATGGAGAAACCATCTACCTCTCCGCCCCTCTTGCTGGATCAAGAAGGTGGGGATCGTCATCGAGTTGTACATGTGCTGAACGCGGAGGTGCCGTCCGTTCGGCACTAGATCGGGATGGATCATGATGGGATTGCGGGACGGATCGTGATGAGATTGTGGGAGGGTCTGTGATTTGGATCACGAAGATGTTCCACTACGTCATTGAGCTGTACGTGTGCTGAACGCGGAGGTGCCGTCTGTTCGGCACAAGATCGGGATGGATCATGATGGGATTGCGGGACGGATCGTGATGATATTGTGGGAGGGGCTGCAATTTGGATCACGAAGATGCTCCACTACGTCAACCGCGTTATATACGCTCCCTTATATCTACAAGGGTATGTAGATTCACTCTCCCCTTTCGTAGACGATCATCACCATGGATAGGTATTGCGTGTGCGTATGAATTTTTTTGTTTCCCATGCTATGTTCCCCATCAGTGGTATCAGAGCTAGGTTCATGCGTAGATGATATCTCGAGTAGAACACATAAGAGTTTGTGGGCGTTGATGTTCAAATCGCTGCCCTCCTTAGCCATTTCTTGATTCAGTGGTATTGTTGGATTGAAGTGGACCGGACCAACATTACTCGTACGCTTACGAGAGACCGGTTTAATCGACTAACATGCAACTTGTTGCATAAAGATGACTGGCGGGTGTCTGTTTATTCAACTTTAGTTGAATCGGATTTGGCCGAGGCGGTCCTTGGAGAAGGTTAAATAGCAATTTGCATATCACCGTTGTGGCTTTGCGTAAGTAAGATGTGATCATACTACATACCCATAGCAGCCACGCAAAACATGCAACAACAAATTAGAGGACGTCTAACTTGTTTTTGGAGGGTATGCATGTGATGTGATATGGCCAAAGACATAATATGATATATTGTATGTATGATATGATCATGTTGTAATATTTAAATATTGACTTGCACGTCGATGCTACGGCAACCGACGGGAGCCATAGGGTTGTCTTTAAACTAACATTTGTGCTTGCAGATGCTTTTACTATATCGCTAGGTGGTAGCTTTAGCAGTAATAGCATAGATAGCGCGACAACCTCGATGGTGGAACGGTGATGGAGATCATGGTGCGGCGCCGGTGACGATGAAGATCATGCCGGTGCTTTGGTGATGGAGATCAAGAAGCACAAGTTCATGGCCATATCATGTCACTTATGATTTGCATGTGATGTTAATCCTTTTATGCACCTTATCTTGCTTAGAATGACGGTAGCACTATAAGGTGATCCCTCACTAAAATTTCAATATAATATTGTGTTCTCCCCTACTGTGCACCGTTGCGACAATTCGTCGTTTTGAGACACTACATGATGAGCGGATGTGATAGACTTAACATTCACATACAACGGGTGCAAAGCAGTAGCACACGCTTAACACTTGGGTTAAACTTGACGAGCCTAGCATGTATAGACTTGGCATTGGAACACAAGATACCGAAAGGTTGAGCATGAATCATATAGTTGATATGATCAACATG
Organism: Hordeum vulgare subsp. vulgare; assembly: GCF_904849725.1. Taxonomy (NCBI): domain Eukaryota; kingdom Viridiplantae; phylum Streptophyta; class Magnoliopsida; order Poales; family Poaceae; genus Hordeum; species Hordeum vulgare. The sequence continues at coordinate 320,968,714 of NC_058519.1, read as the reverse complement.
GAGATGTTCACCATGAAACTATACTCAACTCACGTGATGATTGGACTTGAGTTAGTGGATTCTCATCATGCGCCACTCGAATAACTAGAGGGATGTCTATTTGAGTGGGAGTTATTAGTAATATGATTAGCTAAACTCAATTATCATGAACATAGTCAAAAGTTCTTTGCAAATTATGTTGTAGCTTGCGCTGTAGCTCTACTATTTTTGATATGTTCCTAGAGAAAATGTAGTTGAAAGATGATAGTAGCAATTATGCGGACTAGGTCCGTAAACTGAGGATTGTTCTCATTGCTACGCAGAAGGCTTATGTCCTTAAATGCACCGCTCGGTGTGCTGAACCACGAGCATCGTCTGTGGATGTTGCGAACATCTGACATACACGTTTTTGATAACTACGTGATTGTTTAGTGCGTAATGCTTAACGGCTTAGAATTGAGGAGCCAAAGACGTTTTTGAACTTCATGGAACATATGAGATGTTCCAAGAGATGAAATTGGGATTGCATGCTCGTGCCCTTGTTGAGAGGTATGAAACCTACGACAAGATTCTCTGCCAACAAAGTAAGGGAGAAAATCTCAATCATTGAGCATGTGCTCAGATTGTCTCAGTGCTATAATTGCTTGAATCGAGTGGGAGTTAATCTTCTAGATGAGATAGTGATAGTTCTCCAAAGTCATTGCCACCAAGCTACTAGAGCTTTGTGATGAACTATAACATATCAGGGATATATATGATGATCCTTGAGCTATTCGGGATGTTTGATACCGTGAAAGTAGAAATCAAAAAGGAGCATCAATTCTTGATGGTTAGTAAAACCACTAGTTTCAAGAAGGGCAAGGGCAAGAAGGGATACTTCATGAAACGGCAAACCAGTTGCTGCTCTAGTGAAGAGACCCAAGGTTGAACCCAAACCCGAGAGTAAGTGCTTCTGTAATGAGGGGAACAATCATTGAAGAGGAACTACCCTAGATACTTGCTAGATGAGAAGGCTGGCAAAATCGACAAAAGTATATTGGATATACATGATATTGATATGTACTTTACTAGTACTCCTAGTAGAACGAGGGTATTAGATACTGTTTCGGTTGCTAAGTGTTAGTAACTCGGAATAAAAGCTATGGAATAAACGGAGACTAGCTAAAGGCGAGGTGACGATATGTGTTGGAAGTGTTTCCAAGGTTGATGTGATCAAACATCGCACACTCCCTCTACCACCGGGATTAGTGTTAAACCTAAATAATTGTTATTTGGTGTTTGCGTTGAGCATGAACTTGATTAGATCATGTTTATTGCAATACGATTATCCATTTAAAGAGAATAATGGTTATTCTATTTGCTTGACTAAATACCTTCAGTGGTTTATTGAATCTCGATCGTAGTGATACACATGTTCATAATATTGATGCCAAGAGATACAGAGTAGTAATGATAATACCACTTACTTGTGGCACTGCCGCTTGAGTTATATTGGTATAAAATTCATGAAGGAGCTCCATGTTGATGGATCTTTGTACTCACTCATTTTTGAAAGGTTTGAGACATGCATACCATGCCTATTGGTATAAATGCATGAAGAAACTCCATGCAGATGGAATATTTGGACTCACTTGATTTTGAATCACTAGAGACATGCAAATCATACCACATGGGCAAGATGACTAAAGGCCTCATTTTTCGAGTGAGATGGAACAAGAAAGTAACTTGTTGGAAGTAATACATTTTGATGTGTGCAGTCCAATGAGTGCCGAGGCACGCAATGGATATCGTTATGTTCTTACTTCACTAACGATTTCAGTAGATACAGGAGTATTTGCCTGATCACAAGTCTAAAATATTGAAAAGTTCAAGCTATTTCAGAGTGAAGATCGTCGTAACAAGAGGATAAAATGTCTACGGTATGATCATAGAGATGAATATTTGTGTTGCGAGTTTGGTACACAGTTAAGACAATGTGGAAATTGTTTCACAACTAATACCACTTGGAACACCATGGTGGGATGGTATGTCCGAACATCATAGCCGCGCCCTATTGGATATGGTGCATACTATGATGTCTCTTATCGAATTATTACTATCATTTATGGGTTAGGCATTAGAGACAACCGCATTCACTTTAGGGCACCACGTAATTCCGTTGAGATGAAACCGTATGAACTATGGGTTGGAGAAACCTAAGCTATCGTTTCTTAAAAGTATGGAGCTGCGATGCTTATGTGAAAAAGTTTCAGCCTCATAAGGTCGAAGCCAAAGCGGATAAATGCATCTTCATAGGATACCCAAAACAGTTGGGAATACCTCCTATCTTAGATCCAAAAGCAAAGTGTTTATTTCTAGAAATGGGTCCTTTCTCGAGAAAAAGGTTTCGCTCGAAAGTATTGAGTGGGAGGATGGTGGAAACTTGATGAGGTTATTGAACCGTCACTTCAACCAGAATGTAGTAGGGTGCATGAAGTTGTTCATGCGGCACCTATACCAATTGAAGTGGAAGCTAATGATAGTAATTATGAAGCTTCGGATCAAGTTACTACAAAACTCCTAGGTCGACAAGGTCACGTACTCCTCCAGAGTGGTAAGGTAACCCTGTATTGAAGGTCATGTTGTTGGACAACAATGAACCTACGAGCTATGGAGAAGCAAAGGTGGGGCTGGATTCCGACGAATGGCTGGACGCCATGAAACCCGAGGTAGGATCCATGTATGAAAAGAAAGTGTAGACTTTGGAAGAACTACTTGATGGTCGTAAGGTTGTTAGGTACAGATGGATCTTTAAGAACAAGAGGGACGCAGATGGTAACGTGACCGTTCCTAAAGATTGACTTGTGGCAAAGGGTTTTTCACAAGTTCAAGGAGTCGACTATGATGAGACTTTCTCACTTGTAGCGATGCTAAATGTCTATTGGAATTATGTTAGAAGTTGCTACATTATTTGTAAAATCTTGTAGAAAGGATGTCAAAACATTGTTTCCTCGACGGTTTCCTTGAGGAAAGGTTGTATTGATACACCCAGAAAGTCTAGTCGATCCTAAGGATGCTAACAAGTATGCAAGCTCCAGTGATCCTTCAATGGACTGGTGCAACCATCTCGGAGTTGGAATATACGGTTTGATGAGATGATCAAAGCTTTTGGGTTTATACAAGGTTTATGAGAAACTTATATTTCTAAAGAAGTGAGTGGGAGCACTATAGAATTTCTGATAAGTATATGTGGTTGAAATATTGTTGATCGGAAGTAATGTAGAATTTTTGGAAAGCATAAAGGGTTGTTTGAAAGGAGTTTTTCAAAGGAAAACCTGGATAGAGCTACTTGAACATTGAGCATCAAAATCTATAGAGATAGTTCGAAATGCTTAATAGAACTTTCAATAAAATACATGCCTTGACTAGTTTTGGAAGGAGTTCAAAATAGATTAGCAAATAAAGAGTTCTTGACTGTGTTGTAAGGTGTGAATTTGAGTAAGACTCAAAGCCCGACCCTGGTAGAAGAAAGAGAAAGGACGAAGGTCGTCCCCTATGATTTAGCCATAGGCTCTAAAGTATGGTATGTTGTGTACCACACCTGATGTGTGCCTTGCCATGAATCTGTCAAGGGGTACATAAGTGATCCAGGAATGGATTACTGGACAGCGGACAAAAGTTATCCTTAGTAACTAGTGGACTAAGGAATTTTTCTCGATTATGGAGGTGATAAAAGAGTTCCTCGAAAAGGGTTACGTCGATGCAAGCTTTGACACTAATCAGGATGACTCTGAGTAGTAAACCGGATTCCTATAGTGGAGCAGTCATTTGGAATAGTTCCAAATGGCGCGTGGTAGCAGCATCTATAGGATGACATAGCGATTTGTAAAACATAGACGGATTAGAAAGGTTCAGATTCGTTGACTAAAAACCTCTCTCACAAGTAAGACATGATCGAACCCCAGAACTGTATGGGTGTTAGATTCATTACAATCACAAAGTGATGTGAACTATATTATTGACTCTAGTGCAAGTGGGAGACTGTTGGAAATATGCCCTAGAGGTAATAATAAAGTGGTTATTATTATATTTCCTTATTCGTCATAATCGTTGATTGTCCATGCTAGAATTGTATTTATTGGAAACTCAAATACATGTGTGGATACATAGACAACACACTATCCCTAGTGCACCTCTAGTTGACTAGCTCGTTGATTAAAGATGGTCAAGGTTTCCTGCCATAGGCAAGTGTTTTCACTTGATAACGGTATCACATCATTAGGAGAATGATGTGATGGACAAGACCCAAACTATAAACGTAGCATATGATCGTGTGAGTTCATTTCTACTGTTTTCTGCATGTCATTGTATCTGTTCCTATGACCATGCGATCACGCAACTCCCGGACACCGAAGGAATACCGTGTGTGTATAAAATGTCGCAACGTTACTGGGTGACTATAAAGGTGTTGTACAGGTATCTCCGAAGGTGTGTGTTGGGTTGGCATGGATCAAGACTGGGATTTGTCACTTCGTGTGACGGAAAGGTATCTCGGGGCCCACTCGGTAATACAACATCACAAACAAGCCTTGCAAGCAATGTGACTAAAGAGTTAGCCATAACATCTTGTATTACGAAACGAGTAAAGAGACTTGCTGGTAGCGAAACTGAACTAGGTATGGAGATACTGACGATCGAATCTTGGGCAAGTAACATACCGAAGGACAAAGGGAACATCATACGAGATAATTGCAGAGGAAGGTGTTATCCTTTTGCTATGGTCCCCACTATCGGCGAAGGTGTTATCGAGTACTCCCTCTGTCCCAAAATTCTTGTCTTACATTTTTATAGATATGGATGCATCTAGATACTAAAACATGACTATATACATCCATATCTAGACAAATTCAAGACAATAATTTTGGGACAGAGGGAGTATTATGGAAGAGTTGAAGCAATTTATAAACTTAAATTCTATGGTGAAAACCCACCGAACGTCGTAGTCTTCAAATGTTATTGGTTCCAGCCGAAGGAGACTAGAAGGACTCATGAACATATAGGACTAGTCGAAATCAATCCAAACACCCATTTAGATGTTCCCTATGTCTATATTACGCCTCAACAGGTGACCCAAGTTTTCTATCTACCATGGGCATGCCAAACTGATAAGAATCTGGAAGGTTGGTATGTTGTTTATGAAGTGCCGCCACGTGTTAGATGACCTCTCCCAAATGAACAGGATTATGAAGCTCACATTAACCCAGACACATAAGATGGAGAATTCTTCCAAGAAACACGTCTTTCCAAGAAACGTTTCAAGAACCGCCGTGCTTTACCCCAGAACATGGAAGTAGACAACAACAATGAATCCGACTTCACCCCTGAGCCAGAACCAGGAGAGCTGGAACTAGAAGAGGTTACTGATACGGATGACCTGTCAATGCTTGACCGATTACGGAAAGGCCTTCCACAACTTCATGTTGTTGAACCCGATGAGCACGTCATTCATAAAGACATGCGTGGTACTGATGATGATGATGCATTTATTGATGATGATTATTATTTTGTAAGATTCACAACTTCAATTATATATGTACATATTATTATTCATGTGAGTTATTCAATTTTTTATGTTCTACTAATTTCTTTTAATCTTTATGATGGCAGGTCAGCAGGTGTTGAAAGATGGTGGGTGCGGGTCAAGATCGCTCAACGGGTTATTCTTCGGTGGCCCGCACGAGGGGTGGTACTTCCATTCCACCCTGATCTCTCCGTAGAGCCTTGGCAGACAATCTGACGACACCACCGGCAGGTGCTTCTTCGTCGGTGACATTGGCCACTGGGCGAGGTGCTAGTCGGGTAGGGAAGAAGGGGAAGGGTACATGGAGAGGTGGTGGCCGCGGAAGAGGTAGGCGGACTGTTGCGCCATCCTCGCCACCACCACCAGCTCATTCACCCGAGCACAGGACTACTATGGTGGACCCGTTAGGAGGCTACGGGGACTCCGATCGAGGAGCCTCGGGTGGACGGGCAATAGGCCCATGAGACTCCCGTCCAGGATCAGCCTCGGGTCGAGGTTCCTTCGGCCCACGAGACTCCGGTTCCATCAAGGCAGCGCCAACTTACTTCAATTCGGACGAAACTGGGTAAGTGGTTTGCTACATGATTCATGCAATTCATTCTTCATGCTAGCTTGAGCCCCTTACTAATACTTTGTTCCTCTCTTTTAGGCGCATCACAATAAGACGAAGATGCCAGAGTTGTATGACCTTTATGGCATGGCCCATTCCCCTCGTACAAGAAGGTGAAGGCATTCTCTGAGTCTGACCTGGATGATCCAAATAACTTCACCAACATCTCATCCCACCACAAGCTCATGAAATACAGGGACACGGGGAAGGCTTGGAAAGGGGAGGACTTTAACCCAAGCCAGGAACCTTTGGATCCGGAGCTGGTGATGATATCTGGTGGCGGGAGGCCCCATGGCTCGATAGCCATTGAAGATGGGATAATACGTTGTCCACTCACTCTCCCGGAGATCAAGGCGCGCTAGTCGAGCTCCTGTCCTGGGATATCCACGGCCAGTCGATCTTGCCATCGAGGTTAGTTGTAAGGACTCGGAAAACTTTCATCCATTTCATTGTGTGTGTGGTCATCGACCATTACTGTGGTAACGAGGAATGCTGTTGCAGCTTGCTCTTAAGAAAGAGAGAGCAGAAAATGAGGATGCTCTTGACAAAGAGAGAGCAGCAACCGAGGCTGCTCTTGAGAAAGAGAGAGCGACAAGCTAGGCTACTCTTCAGGCTACTCTTGAGGAGAGGGACCGGACCACGGCTCGGTTGATTGAGGAGGAGAGGGCCTAGAATGAGGCGGCTCACCTAGCCATGTACGAGCTTATTGTGGTAAGTTTCTTTTTCATACTAGCCAAATCATGTGTGTAATGTCTATTTCGTTAATAACTAATACGACTAACTCTTCAAAACCGAATGTGCAGCCTATGTACGAGAAGACCGGTCAAGCCCCTCCGCCGATGCCCGTCTTCTCTGCGATTGGCACGGTGAGTTTTATTTCAATGGTCATTATAAACTAGTATTAACAATTGTGTGTCATCATGCTAACTGAGACATTGCAAAATATATTTTTTACTGAATAACTCCCGAGCGGCATCGCACGACCCTTCTCCAGGGCAACTGTCTCCAAACAAAGTCGACGCGAGCAACCCTAGTGTTTCTCCTCCTTGATGATCATTGTGGTAAGTTTTCTCTAGTTCATTTTTGACATAATTAGCTAGTTTAGCTTAGTTAGGTAAAAGCATCGTAAGAACATTGGTTAGCTCACAACTTAGCTAATTTAGCTCCAAAATGACATAATTAGCCCATTTAGCTCCAAAATGACATAATTAGCCCATTTAGCTCCAGAAAGACATAATTAGATAATTTAGCTCCAAGAAGAGGAGAAGAAGAGAAGAAATAGGAGAAATGAAAAGAAGGAAGAAGATGAATAAGAAGAAGAGAAAACATAGGAAAAATGAAAAGAAGGAAGAAGAAGAGAAGAAATAGGAAAAATGAAAAGAAGGAAGAAGAAGGAGAAGGTCTTCTCCTCCTTCTCCTCCTTCTCCTCCTCCTCTCGTCCTCCTTCTCCTTCTCCTCCTCCTCCTCCTCCTCCTTCTCCTTCTTCTTCTCCTTCTTCTTGTTTTCTTCTTCTTCTCCTCCTCCTCCTCTTTTTTCTTCTCCTCTTTCATATTCTCCTTACCTTATTTTCCCCAACAATGACATAATTAGCCCATTTAGCTCCAAAATGACAAAATAAGCTCAAAATGGCATAAGAACCTTGGTTACCTCATGAATATTATATACTTAGCTAATTTAGCTCAAAAATGACATAATTAGCACATTTAGCTCCAAAAAGACATAATTAGAAAATTTAGCTCCAAGAATAGGAGAAGAGGAGAAGAAATAGGAAAAATGAAAAGAAGGAAGAAGAAGAAGAAGAAGAAGAGAAGGAGAGAAGGAGAAGGAGGAGGAGGAGAAGAAGGAGGAGGAGAAGAGGAGGAGGAGAAGGAGAAGGAGGACAAGACCTTTTCCTTCTTCTCCTCCTTCTCCTCCTTCTTCTCCTCCTCCTCGTTCTCCTCCTTCTTCTCCTTCTTCTTGATTTCTTCTTCTTCTCCTCCTCCTCTTTCTTCTCCTCTTTCCTATTCTCCTTATCTTATTTTCCCCAATAATTACATAATCAGCCCATTTATCTCCAAAATGACATAATTAGCCCATTTAGCTCCAAAAAGACATAATTAGAATATTTAGCTCCAAGAATAGGAGAAGAGGAGAAGAAATAGGAAAAATGAAAAGAAGGAAGAAGAAGAAGAAGAAGAGAAGAATAAGAGAAAATAAGTGCATTTTGACCCAGAAAATGATTTCCCTCATAACTGGCCTTCCAAGATTGAACCAAACTTTGGCTTCGACCACTTCTGCTTTCCTTTGCCTTCTCGCATGTTTTGTAACGGTCTGTGACATAGTGTCTCTTGATCGACTCTAGCATTAGTATTATCCTTTGTCTTCCCATCTATGTCGAACAATGTACCAAAAATACCCTCTCCAATATTCTTTTCGGTGTACATCATGTCGATATTGTGTGGAAGAAGGAGTTTTTTTAAGTAAGGCAGATCCCAGAACCATGGCTTGTGAGTCCAGGCGTGTTTTGAATTATACCCCTTGAAATACCCTGGACGCTCTGGTTCAGGCTCGAGGGCGTTTAATTGATCCAGGATCTGTTGGCCTGTCAACGCAGGTGGTGCCAAGTTTTCGACAACTTTACCTTTGGTAAAGTTCTTCTTGTCTTTTCTGAACTGATGGTCACGATCCAGGAACTGTCGATGCAAGTCAAAGCAAGAATACTTCTGACCCTCCTGCAACCAATGAAACTGAAGAGCTTCCTTGCATTGGGGGCACGAGAACCTTCCATGCACACACCATCCAGAGAATAGCGCATACGCCGGCAAGTCATGCATAGAGTACATGTACCACACATGCATTTTGAAGTTTTGTTTTCTAGCGGCATCGTATGTCTTGACACCATTATTCCGAGCTTCTTCCAATTCATCCTTAAGCAGCTGCAGGTACACATTCATATTCTTCCCTGGATAATTGGGCGCTGGAATTATCAACTCTTCCGTAATACTCAATAACATTCATATCCTTTTATATTATGTTCCTTAGTGATTCATGCATGTTCTCCGTTGCTTTTTATTGCTTTGGCGAAGTACTCATGATGATATCTCTGTAGTGCAGCTAGTTGGTCGTGGTTATCGAGGGTGATTCCTCCTTCACCACTCCAGACGATGACTCCGTTGTGCAACCCCTCAAGTGTGAGACCCTCGAGGGTGATTCCTCTAAGTACACCTTGATGGTTACATCATTCAGAATCCAATGAGGGTGATACCTCAGATCCCCTTGATGTTACAACCACACAGTTACTTGACCGTGTTACTGGGATCATTATTGGATAAATGTTAGGCGGGTGGATTCTCGCGTGGATGTGTCGATGATCTAACTAAAATGTTAATGGATTTGGGTATTTGATCTGGGTTGGTCGGAGACCTTATTCGCACTAACCATCTACGTGGGAGAAGTTATGGGTACTTGACGTCGTGGTATCAGTCGAATCTCTTCAGACTTCAGCAATGGAGCAGCGCGCACCCGAGTGGTCCTGATAGGCATCACGCTTTTAATAAGGGGTGCTAGGACTAACATCGACCACCCTCGCATCGTGCAGGAGTGCAAAGGGTGATGGGCCCATGACCCCTACGCGCTTAGGATTCAGACCGGCGGGCTAGCCTCTCTGTTGAGTCTAGGTGGGGCCACGACGTGTCGATGTTCCGAGGCCGGGAATGACCCAGGAAAGTGTGTCCGGCCAGAGTTTATCGAGCATGATGGGGAATATGTTGTGCACCCCTGCAGGCAAGAACTTATCTATTCGAATAGCCGTGTCCACGGTTACAGGACGACTTGGAGTTGTGCCCTAATCTTATACAACTACAATTGTGAATTAACTAGAATGTTTTCCCCGGGATTGCTTCCTCGCAGGGAGTCCAAGGAGAATCTCTAAGCGTGACCTCATTATTAATATTGCTACCACAATATGACTATTAGTTAAGTTACCTTGTTCTACTCTCGTCTATTGCTGCAAGACCGTTGACGATGCTAGTCTTCGATAGGACTAGGCCTTCTCTCTCTATTCTTGCATTGCTGCAATCAATCCACATATATAACCCCTTCCTTTGATATTGATGCATACTTAGCATAGTTCTGATGTCGGTCTTGCGAGTACTTTGGATGAGTACTCACCATTGCTTTTCTCCCCCTTTGTCCCCTTGATTTGTTGCTGCGACTAGATGATGGAGCCCAAAAGATGGAGCATCCCGCTGACGATGTCTGCTACCCCAACGAAGCCTGCTGCTACTTGGAGGCCGCTAAAGACCAAGAGTAGTTAGGAGGCTCCCAGGCAGGAGGCCTCACCTTGTTCGATCGTTGTATCTTTTGTGCTAGCCTTCTCTAAGGCACCTCATGTTTAATGTATGTACTCACATATTTGTTGCTTCCGATGACTCGTGTGTTTATCGAGTTTCTGTATTCTAGCACTCGAGGCCCTTGGCTTGCAATATGAAGCATGTATGTTTTATTTGTGTCTAGAGTTGTGTTGTGGTATCTTCCTGTGAGTCCTTGAGCTTGGTCGTACGCATTTGCGTGTATGATTAGCGTACGATCAAATCGAGGGCGTCACACCAGGATCTTTCCTGGCTCTTCGAATCTTTTCCGGAGATCTCTAATTCTTCTCAACTATGACGTAAGTATGAATTTCATCAGTCATATTCCTTCTTAAATATTGCTTCAATTTTATTTTCGTCATTGGCTCAACTTTTCCTTGTTGTTATTCCGGAGTGTATGAGTTATTTTGGGGGTGTCCCTTCTCATAATTCTCAGCTTGTAAGACCGAAGGAGTGTTTCTCTTAAATCTTGGTTCATTCTCTTGAAGATTCATCATTTCACCTTTGAGTTATCATCTTCAATTGTTCTCGATCATGAGTAATCCATTTCTTGCTATCCGGTGCATTTCAGAGTTGTTTTCGTTCTCGTTCCTCCGAATGCCATCATTTCAGAAGATTTTTTCGTTCTTAGCTTTTAGCTTTCATCCTCAAATTCTTCTCAATCATTGTCTCTTCGTTCGTCTCTCAATTATTCTGGTTCCTTCTTCAAGTTTTTATCTCAGGTGCCTCATGATCTCTTCGTTCTCATGTATCTCCATTCATTCTTGTTATCCCCATTCATTCCAATTCTTACCGGTGTCTCCTTCAAGACTCCTTCAAATTTTTGCTCATATATATCCTCAATCTTTCCAAGAAGAATAAGTGTATGCTAAATCCGTTGCTTGTCATCAATTTAACTTGATGAAGGATAAGCATAACATAATTCTTATTCTTGTTTCATAGTGATTTCAATTCTTCTTTCGGAGTGGCTCATGATATCAATTCTTTTCCCAACTGCTCCATCTTTTCTTTTCCTTTATCCTTTGAGGTGGTGTTATCTGTTCTTGTTAGTGGAGGAGTCTTGAAGAGAAGTTGTTTCAAGAATGAAATATTTAAATCCACCAATTCCTTCAATCATGGGATATTTTCAACCCATGGTTTCTTCATTGAGCTATCTTGGTTTAGATTTCACCTCAATCTTTTCCTATGAATTGTTGCTATAATGGTGACTATTGTTGATCCAAGCTTTCAATGTTTCCTATTGATGTAAGAAGTTCTCCATTTCTTGCAGCATCCAATCAATCCTTGTTTCTATTAGTGGATGGTTGTGTGCTCATTAATTGAGATGGATTTTCATAAGCCCACTACAAGCTTGTTCTTTTCGTAGTTGGGTTTCCAACAACTCCATTCAATACCTCTTGTAAGGCTGCTTATCAAATGCAATTGTTGTAGTAGTTTTTATTTCCTTCTCCATTCTCTTCTTCCAATGATCTAGTTTCTTTTCTTTATTCCGGAGGCATTGTGATGTTGCTCTTTTGGGTCAATCATCTTGTTCTGTCAAGAGCATGTTCTTTCATTGCTTATTGAATTTAGTTAGTTTGTTGTGAGTCTTGTCAAGATCCTTCCATTGTATCGAATTTTTGTCCCCTTTTCCTACCGAAGTGGTGCCGAATTTTTTTGTGAATTCTGTATTGTTCCTCATATCATTCTTCATCTCCTTGTAACCTTCAAGATTCATTGGTTTCACTCGTTTTTCAAAGAAGCAACTAAGTTTTACCTCTTGCTTTTCTCATCCTCTTCCTCTTTCATTCTTATATCTCGAGGCGAGATCTCTTATTAGTGTAGGAGAGTTGTGACAGCCCGAGACCAACGCTCTAGAAGATTCCCCTTTTATTCCGTTGTTCGCCGTGTTATTATTTGTCTATCGCATTCATCATCGCATTATGCGCATCATCCGCATTGCATCGGCACTCTGTTGCCGCCAGTTTTCAAAACCTGCATCCGTTTGTAGTTCCCGGTTCTCTTTGTGTTCGTCGTTGTCCGTTTTGAGCCCGACCAAACACGCACGCGCTCGCGACATCGATAAGATATTGTTTTTAAAGGTGTCCGAAAAATATTCTCAGATTGGGTTGAAACATGGCGAGCGGTCTTATTTTAATATACGTAGGTTGCCTGCCAAATTTCGACGTAATCGGGGTCTGTTTGATACCCAAACAGTCGACCATAGCGGCACCATCGTCTGTTTATCGTCGGACGTTTTTTCGGTGTTTAAAATCTCGTGCCGGGCCGCAAACTCATCTCTTCTCTCAGCGCATCATGGTTACACAGCCCAGCCTAGCCCATCCCCGCGTTCGGGGCCGTTTGATCACGGTCGCGTGGTCGAAATCGGAGTTAAAAAACCTAACCCTAACCCCCTTTCCCTATTTAACAACCCTCCCCTCCCATTTTAGGCCTACCCTAACCCATTCTCGCATTCCGCGCCAAAACCCTAGCCAGCCTCCCACCTACAGCCACCCCGTGCCTCCGCCATAGAGGCATCCGCGCCAGCCTCCACATCACGTCGCCTGTCGCGCCCTAGCTCCCCGAGCGATGGCCCTAGCCTCGGCCAACCATGCGACGCACCTTGCGGTCGCCGCCGCACCCACACCTCGTCGCAGATCCTACAGCCGAGCTGCCAGAGTACAACCGCCAGGAGCTCGCCCGCCGTTGCCCCGCATTTCCACCTCCCGCACACCTCGCACCCGCCGCCCTATCCTCCCGTGACTCCCCATGCCGGACGCCGCCCCTCGTCCCTACATCGCGGGCCGGTGCACCGTCGGAGCTAGCTGCTCCTCCCCGAACTCCGCCCTACCTCATCTCGCCGGCCGCCGCCACGAGCTGCATCTCGCCCACAGCCCCGATCAAGATCTGGATCCCGGGTCCCCCGTTGACCCCTGTGGGCGTCGCAGCCCATGGGCCGCGCCTGTCCAGCGCCCACGAGACGGCCCACCACCACCACGTCCAACCTCCTCCTCAGCCAGCCCGTGAGGGCCAAGGTGAGCTCCCCCTGCAACCCCTCTATACTGTGTCCGCACGACGACTTAGTTATCTAGCGATGTGCCATGTTTCGGTCCAATAGTTAGTTTCGGCCCGAATATGTTTTTTCTCCACTCCTGCGATTTTATTTATTTTCGGAAAAAATGCATATTTTAAAACACCCGTAGTTTTAAAACCGTGCGTCGGATCGCGACAAATTATATATGTATATCGTGTAGAATTTTGCGCAGATTACTATTTTCCAACTCTCATGCATATTTAAAACTTTTAACCTTGTTGCTTACCTCGGTTTAATTAACCGTAGCTCCGTTGGAGATGAGCTATATATGAAAATGGACTAGAACTACGAGTAGAATCACGTGAACCACTTTGTTTGGCTGTTTAACAAACATAAAATATGATTAGGACCGATCTGGACAGATTACAAGTTAACGTGTGGGGTCATTTCAGAGATGCTATATGTCGCTTCCGGCCACATTTAAAATGCCTAGACAGGTAGTTTAATTTGTGCTTCACCCCTTGCCATGTTAACAACATTTTAATATTTTCGTGTTAATAAACACGAGTGAACTAAATAATTAAATGTGGAGTCTCGTCAATATGCAACTTGTTGCATATTAAGATTCACTTAATGTGTAGCATTTGACTGTGTGAAGTGCCATGTCATGCCTTGCATATTTGAAAGTGATCATGCATCATATGTGAATTGCATTATGTCGTGTTTTGTGTCGTGGTGAATATCGTGTGTTGATTCTTGTTTCCGGTTTGCTTCGTCCCGATAGAGTTACGGAAGCGTGTTGGAATGTGAGGACCCGTTCGACTACGTCGGTTCGTCTGCTTCACAGAGTCGTTCTTCTTCCAAGCGGGATCTCGGGTAAGATGATCATTTTCCCAAATATCATTACTATCATTGCCATGCTAGTTTTCTCTATTCTTTCGCTATGTCTCTCTGCCTACCACTTAAATGTCAGCCTCTCAACATTGCCATGAAAACCTTCAACCTGATCACAACCTAGCAAACCAATGATTGGCTATGTTACCGCTTGCTTAACCATTGGATAGCGTTGCTGGTTGCAGGTGCAGTTGCTTACATGTGATAACATGGGTTCCTTGTTATATCACCATATTATTGTTAATTAATTTAATGCACCTATATACTTAGTAAAAGGTGGAAGGCTCGGCTTTCTAGCGTGGTGTTTTGTTCCACCTTTGCCTGCATTGTTTCGGCTACCGGTGTTATGTTCCATAAATGAGCGCTTCTAACATGCTTGGGGTTGTTATGGGGACCCCCCTAGATTCTCGTTTTGGGATAAAGCTCGTCTGGCAAGGCCCAACATTGGTACTATATTTGCCCAACATAGTAATCCTGATAATACTGAAAAACATAGGGCGTCATGAACCCGAGGAGTAATTGAACATAATACACGGAGGGCCAGTGCTAATGGTGATGGTCCAAAATAGAGCATTGTGCGGGGCCAACCCGGGGCAACTCTGGTGATGTCTATCAGGCCACTGTACACGTAGCTCATCCGCCATGTCCTGAGAACGAGATACACGGCTCCTATAAGGGTCGTCGACACGCCGGGCGGCCTTGCTGGACTTGTTTTACCTTTCTCGAGCTTCTTGTCCGAGGGATTCCGAGGATGCTTCGGGTTATCTCGAGGTTGAGGTTTTCCAATAGGAACCCGAGGAGATCACGGGTTTCCTCGATTAAGGTCATTCCGTCGCAGCGTGTGGTAGTTTGTGATGGACTAGTCGGAGCACCCCTACAGGGTTAAATCTTTCGGAAAGTCGTGCCCGCGGTTATGTGGCAACGTGGAAACTTTGTTTAACGTCCGGTTCTAGACAACTTGAAGTAATCTTAATTAAAAACTTGCCTATTGAGTGTGTAACCGTGATGCCTCTTTTGTGAGCTCCATCTTCGATCGAGGACGCGGTGGGGTTATGTCTGACGTATGTAGGTGTTTAGCATCATTCTGTTGATCATCAGTAGTTCAGTTCCGCTATGCGTAGGTCACCCCCTTCTCATTCTTGTACTCGTAAGTTAGCCACCTCAAAATAAATGCTTAGTCGCTTGCTGCAGCCTCCCCACTTAACCATACCTCACCCATTAAGCTTTGCTAGTCTTGATACCTTTGGAAATGAGACTACTGAGTCCCTGTGGCTCACAGATTACTACAACACCAGTTGCAGGTACATGTAAAGAGTTACGTTGATGTGAGCGCGATGATTGTTCATTTGAAGTTTCTTCTTCTTCTTAGTTGATCTAGGATGGGTTCCAGGCCGGCAGCCTGGGATAGCAAGGATGAACGTCGTTCTTTTATCGTTTGTTTTCGTCCGTAGTCGGACCCCGCTCTTCTTCATGATGACTGATTATGTTGTTGTATTAATCTGACACTGATGTAGCTTGTGGCGAGTGTAAGCCAACTCCTTATACTCTTCTTTTCAGTACATGTACTTGTAACGATATCCATTCTTGCGAAACGGTGAAATGCGTTTCTATCCCTGTCGAGGCCCTCGCGCCAAAATAAGGATAGGATCGCATCATGGGCGTTACATATTTCTTCACCACCACCACCACCACGCCGTCATGCTAGAGAACTCATCTACCTCTTCGACCCTCTTGCTGGATCAAGAAGGTGGTCATCATCATCGAGTTGTACGTGTGCTGAACGCGGAGGTGTCGTACGTTCGGCAATAGATCGGGATGGATCTTGATGGGATAGCAGGACGGTTCGTGATGAGATCGCGGGACGGACTGTGATTTGGATATTGAAGATGTTCCACTACATCAACCGCGTTATATAGGCTTCCGCTTAGCGATCTACAAGGGTATATAGATACACTCTCGCCTCTCGTAGATGATCACCACCATGGATAGGTATTGTGTGTGCGTAGGATTTTTTTGTTTCCCATGCAACGTTCCCCACTAGTGGTATCAGATCCAGGTCTATGCGTAGATGACATATTGAGTAGAACACAAAGGAATTTGTGGGCGTTGATGTTTAATTTCTTGCCTTAGTCTTTTCTTGATTCGGCGGTATTGTTGGATTGAAGCGTCCCGGACCAACATTACTCGTACGCTTGCGAGAGACCGGTTTCATCAACAAACATGCAACTTGTTGCATAAAGATGACTGGCGGGTGTGTGTTTCTTCAACTTTAGTTGAATCGGATTTGACCTAAGCGGTCCTTGGAAAAGGTTAAATAGCAATTTGCAAATCAACGTTGTGGTTTTTGCGTAAGTAAGATGCAATCATACTAGATACCCATAGCAACCACGTAAAATTTGCAACAACAAATTAGATGACGTCTAACTTGTTTTTGGAGGGTATGCATGTGATGTGATATGGCCAAAGACATGATATGATATATTGGATGTATGGGATGATCATGTTGTAGTGGTTAAATATCGACTTGCACGTCGATGCTACAGCAACCGGGAGGAGCCATAGGGTTGTCTTTAATCATTTTGTGCTTCGATATGCTTTGCTTTATCACTAGTAGTAGCTTTAGTAGTAACAGCATAGTTAGCGCGACAACCTCGATGGCAACACAATGATGGAGATCATGGTGTGGCGTCGGTGACGATGGAGATCATGCCGGTGCTTTGGTGATGGAGATCAAGAAGCACAAGATCATGGCCATATCATGTCACTTATGAATTGCATGTGATGTTAATCCTTTTATGCACCTTATCTTGCTTAGAACGAAGGTAGCATTATAAGGTGATCCCTCACTAAATTTCAAGATAAAATTGTGTTGTCCCGACTATGCACCGTTGCGACAGTTTGTCATTTCGAGATACCACGTGATGATTGGGTGTGCTAGACTCAACATTCACATACAACGGGTGCAAAAATTTGCACACACGGAACACTCGGGTTAAACTTGACGAGCCTAGCATGTGCAGACATGGCCTCGGAACTCAAGAGACTGAAAGGTCGAGCATGAATTGTATAGTTGATACGATTAACATAGAGATGTTTACCAGCGAAACTAAACTCAACTCACGTGATGATCGGACTTGAGTTAGTGAATTTGGATCATGCGACACTCGAATGACTAGAGGGATGTCTATTTGTGTGGGTGTTCTTAAGTAATATGATTAATTGAACTTATTATCATGAACATAGTCAAAAATATCTTTGCAAATTATGTTGTAGCTTGCGTTGTAGCTCTACTATTTTTGATATGTTCCTAGAAAAAACTTAGTCGAAAGATGATAGTAGCAATTATGCGGATTGGATACTTAAACTGAGGATTGTCCTCATTGCTGCACAGAAGGCTTACGTCCTTAATGCACCGCTGGGTGTGCTAAATCCCGAGCGTCGTCTGTAGATGTTGCGAACATCTGACATACAAGTTTTTATGACTACATGATAGTTCAGTGTGTAATGCTTAACGGCTTAGAATTGATGCGTTGAAGACGTTTTGAATGTCACAGAACATATGAGATGTTCCAAGAGCTGAAATTGAGATTTCATGCTCATGCCCGCGTTAAGAGGTATGAGACCTCCGACAGGATTCTTGGCCCGCGAAGTAAGAGAAAAGCTCAATCGTTGAGCATGTGCTCAGATTGTCTCAGTACTACAATAGCTTGAATCGAGTGGGAGTTGATCTTCCAAATAAGATAGTGATTGACATAGTTCTCCAAAGTCACTGCCACCAAGCTACTGAGCTTCGTGATGAACTATAACATGTCAGGGATAGAGATGATGATCCCTGTGTTATTTGGGATGTTTGACACCGCGAAAGTAGAAATAAATTAGGAGCATCAATTGTTGATGGTTAGTGAAACCACTAGTTTCAAGAAGGGAAAGGGAAAGAAGGGATACTTCATGAATGGCAAACCAGTTGCTGCTCTAGTAAATGAACCCAAGGTTGAACCCAAACCCGAGACTAAGTGCTTCTATTATGAGGGGAACGATCACTGAAGCGGAACTACCCTAGATACTTGGTAGATTAGAAGGTTGGCAAAGTCGACAAAAGTATATTGGATATACATGATATTTATGTGTACCTTACTAGTACTCCTAGTAGCACCGATGTATTAGATATCGGTTCAGTTTCTAAGTGTTAGTAACTCGAAATTATAGCTATGGATTAAACAAATGCTAGCAAGGGTGAGGTGACAATGTATGTTGGAAGTAATTCCAACGTTGATGTGATCAACATCGCACGCTCCGTCTACCTTCGGGATTGCGTTGAGCATGAACATGATTGGATCATGTTTATTGCTAACAATTATTCATTTAAAGAGAATAATTGTTACTCTTTTTACTTGAATAATACCTTCAATGGTCATGCACCTAATATGAATGGTTTATTGAATCTCGATCGTAGTGATACACATGTTCATAATATTGATGCCAAAAGATTCAAAGTAGTAATGATAGTACCACTTACTTGTGGCACTGCAACTTGAGTCATACTGGTATAAAACACATAAAAAGGTCTATACTCATGGATCTACGGACTCACACGTTTTTGAAACGTATGAGACATGTGAACCATGCAGATGGATCATTTGGACTAACTTGATTTTTGAATCACTTGAGACATGCAAATCATGCCACATGGGCAAGATGACTAAAAGACTCATTTTAGAGTGAGATGGAACAAGAAAGTAACTCGTTGAAAGTAATACATTTTGATGTATGCAGTCCAATGAGTGCTGAGGCACGTAGTGGATATCGTTATGTTCTTACTTCACACATGATTTGAGTAGATACTGGTATATTTACTTGATGAAACACAAGTCTGAATTATTGAAAGGTTCAAGTAATTTCAGAGTGAAGTTCAAGATCATCGTGACAAGAGGATAAAATATATATGATATGATCGTAGAGATGAATATCTGAGTTACGAGTTTGGTACACATTTAAGACAATGTAGAAATTGTTTCACAACTAATGCCACCTGGAACAGCACGGTGTTATCGTGTGTCCGAACGTCATAGCCGCTCCCTACTGGACATGGTGCATGCTATGATGTCTCTTATCTAATTACCACTATCGTTTTTGGGTTAGGCATTAGGGACAACCGCATTCACTTTAAATAGGGCACCATGTAATTCTGTTGAGAAGACACTGTATGAATTATGGTTTGGAGAAACCTAAGCTATCATTTCTTAAAAGTTTGGGGCTGCGACGCTTATGTGAAAAGGTTTCAGCCTAATAAGATCAAACTCAAAGCGGATAAATGCATTTTCATAGGATATCCAAAACAGTTGGGTATACCTCCTATCTCAGATCTGGAAGCAAAATATTTGTTTCTAGAAATGGGTCCTTTCTCGAGAAAAAGTTTCTCTTGAAATAATTGAGTGGGAGAATGGTGGAACTTGATGAGGTTGTCAAACCATCACTTCAACTGGTGTGTAGCAGGGTGCAAGAAGTTGTTCCTATGACACTTACACCAATTGAAGTGGAAGCTGATGATAGTGATCATGAAGCTTCGGATCAAGTTACTACAAACCTCGTAGGCCGACAAGGTCACGTACTGCTCCAGAGTGGTACGGTAACCCTGTCTTGGAGGTCATGTTGTTGGACAACAATGAACCTACGAGCTATAGAGGAGCGATGGTGGGCCTGGATTCTGATGAATGGCTGGACGCCATGAAATCTGAGGTAGGATCCATGTATGAAAACAAAGTGTAGACTTTGGAAGAACTACTTGATGGTCGTAAGGCTGTTAGGTACAGATGGATCTTTAAAAGGAAGACAAACGATAATGGTGAATGTCACCATTTATAAAGCTTGACTTGTTGCAAAGAGGTTTCTAACAAGTTCAAGGGGTTGACTATAATGAGGCTTTCTCACTCGTAGCGATGCTAAAGTCTGTTGGTATTATGTTAACAGTTGTTGCATTATTTATGAAATCTTGTGGATAGGATGTCAGAACATTGTTTCCTCGACGTTTTCCTTGAGGAAAGGTTGTATGTGATACAAACAGAAGGTTTTGTTGATCCTAAGGATGCTAACAAGTATGCAAGCTCCAGCGATCCTTCTATGGACTGAAGCAAGCATCTCGGAGTTGGAATATACGCTTTGATGAGATGATAAAA
>NC_058519.1:320310636-320345636 GCF_904849725.1 Hordeum vulgare subsp. vulgare | reverse complement strand
GAAGAAGAAAAAGGAGGAGGAGGAGGAGGAGGAGAAGGAGAAGGAAGAGGAGAAGGAGAAGAAGGAGAAGAAGAAGGAGAAGAAGAAGGAGAAGGAGCGGGAGCTCCTTCTCCTTCTTCTTCTCCTTCTTCTCCTTCTTCTTCTTATCCTTCTGTCCCCTTCTTCTTCTCCTCCTCCCTCTCCTCCTTCTTCTTCTCCTTTTTCCTCTTCCTTGCTTTCATTTTCCTCTTTTTCTATTCTTGTCCCCTTCTTCGGGCTAAATTGGCTAAGAATGCCTTTTTGGAGCTAATTTTGTCATTTCGAGGATAATTAGCTAAGTATAGGTCATTTTTTATTAAATAGGCCATTTTGGAGCTAACTAAGCTAATTATGTCATTTAGGTGGAACCCTAGCTAACTATAGGAGAAGAGAAAGAGAAGAAGAAGTAAAACAAGGAGGAGGAGGAGGAAGAGGAGAAGAAGAAGAAAAAGGAGGAGGAGGAGGAGGAGGAGAAGGAGAAGGAAGAGGAGAAGGAGAAGAAGGAGAAGAAGAAGGAGAAGAAGAATGAGAAGGAGCGGGAGCTCCTTCTCCTTCTTCTTCTCCTTCTTCTCCTTCTTCTTCTTATCCTTTGGTCCCCTTCTTCTTCTCGTCCTCCCTCTCCTCCTTCTTCTTCTCCTTTTTCCTCTTCCTTGCTTTCATTTTCCTCTTTTTCTATTCTTGTCCCCTTCTTCGGGCTAAATTGGCTAAGAATGCCTTTTTGGAGCTAATTATGTCATTTCGAGGATAATTAGCTAAGTATAGGTCATTTTTTATTAAATAGGCCATTTTGGAGCTAACTAAGCTAATTATGTCATTTAGGTGGAACCCTAGCTAACTATAGGAGAAGAGAAAGAGAAGAAGAAGTAAAAGAAGGAGGAGGAGGAGGAAGAGGAGAAGAAGAAGAAAAAGGAGGAGGAGGAGGAGGAGGAGAAGGAGAAGGAAGAGGAGAAGGAGAAGAAGGAGAAGAAGAAGGAGAAGAAGAAGGAGAAGGAGCGGGAGCTCCTTCTCCTTCTTCTTCTCCTTCTTCTCCTTCTTCTTCTTATCCTTTTGTCCCCTTCTTCTTCTCCTCCTCCCTCTCCTCCTTCTTCTTCTCCTTTTTCCTCTTCCTTGCTTTCATTTTCCTATTTTTCTATTCTTGTCCCCTTCTTCGGGCTAAATTGGCTAAGAATGCCTTTTTGGAGCTAATTATGTCATTTCGAGGATAATTAGCTAAGTATAGGTCATTTTTTATTAAATAGGCCATTTTGGAGCTAACTAAGCTAATTATGTCATTTAGGTGGAACCCTAGCTAACTATAGGAGAAGAGAAAGAGAAGAAGAAGTAAAAGAAGGAGGAGGAGGAGGAAGAGGAGAAGAAGAAGAAAAAGGAGGAGGAGGAGAAGGAGGAGAAGGAGAAGGAAGAGAAGAAGGAGAAGAAGGAGAAGAAGAAGGAGAAGAAGAATGAGAAGGAGCGGGAGCTCCTTCTCCTTCTTCTTCTCCTTCTTCTCCTTCTTCTTCTTATCCTTTGGTCCCCTTCTTCTTCTCCTCCTCCCTCTCCTCCTTCTTCTTCTCCTTTTTCCTCTTCCTTGCTTTCATTTTCCTCTTTTTCTATTCTTGTCCCCTTCTTCGGGCTAAATTGGCTAAGAATGCCTTTTTGGAGCTAATTATGTCATTTCGAGGATAATTAGCTAAGTATAGGTCATTTTTTATTAAATAGGCCATTTTGGAGCTAACTAAGCTAATTATGTCATTTAGGTGGAACCCTAGCTAACTATAGGAGAAGAGAAAGAGAAGAAGAAGTAAAAGAAGGAGGAGGAGGAGGAGGAAGAGGAGAAGAAGAAGAAAAAGGAGGAGGAGGAGGAGGAGGAGAAGGAGAAGGAAGAGGAGAAGGAGAAGAAGGAGATGAAGAAGGAGAAGGAGCGGGAGCTCCTTCTCCTTCTTCTTCTCCTTCTTCTCCTTCTTCTTCTTATCCTTTTGTCCCCTTCTTCTTCTCCTCCTCCCTCTCCTCCTTCTTCTTCTCCTTTTTCCTCTTCCTTGCTTTCATTTTCCTCTTTTTCTATTCTTGTCCCCTTCTTCGGGCTAAATTGGCTAAGAATGCCTTTTTGGAGCTAATTATGTCATTTCGAGGATAATTAGCTAAGTATAGGTCATTTTTTATTAAATAGGCCATTTTGGAGCTAACTAAGCTAATTATGTCATTTAGGTGGAACCCTAGCTAACTATAGGAGAAGAGAAAGAGAAGAAGAAGTAAAAGAAGGAGGAGGAGGAGGAAGAGGAGAAGAAGAAGAAAAAGGAGGAGGAGGAGGAGGAGGAGAAGGAGAAGGAAGAGGAGAAGGAGAAGAAGGAGAAGAAGAAGGAGAAGAAGAAGGAGAAGGAGCGGGAGCTCCTTCTCCTTCTTCTTCTCCTTCTTCTCCTTCTTCTTCTTATCCTTCTGTCCCCTTCTTCTTCTCCTCCTCCCTCTCCTCCTTCTTCTTCTCCTTTTTCCTCTTCCTTGCTTTCATTTTCCTCTTTTTCTATTCTTGTCCCCTTCTTCGGGCTAAATTGGCTAAGAATGCCTTTTTGGAGCTAATTTTGTCATTTCGAGGATAATTAGCTAAGTATAGGTCATTTTTTATTAAATAGGCCATTTTGGAGCTAACTAAGCTAATTATGTCATTTAGGTGGAACCCTAGCTAACTATAGGAGAAGAGAAAGAGAAGAAGAAGTAAAACAAGGAGGAGGAGGAGGAAGAGGAGAAGAAGAAGAAAAAGGAGGAGGAGGAGGAGGAGGAGAAGGAAAAGGAAGAGGAGAAGGAGAAGAAGGAGAAGAAGAAGGAGAAGAAGAATGAGAAGGAGCGGGAGCTCCTTCTCCTTCTTCTTCTCCTTCTTCTCCTTCTTCTTCTTATCCTTTGGTCCCCTTCTTCTTCTCGTCCTCCCTCTCCTCCTTCTTCTTCTCCTTTTTCCTCTTCCTTGC
Source organism: Hordeum vulgare subsp. vulgare (assembly GCF_904849725.1). Taxonomy (NCBI): domain Eukaryota; kingdom Viridiplantae; phylum Streptophyta; class Magnoliopsida; order Poales; family Poaceae; genus Hordeum; species Hordeum vulgare. Next base: position 320,342,688 of record NC_058519.1, on the reverse strand, counting down.
TTTCATTTTCCTCTTTTTCTATTCTTGTCCCCTTCTTCGGGCTAAATTGGCTAAGAATGCCTTTTTGGAGCTAATTATGTCATTTCGAGGATAATTAGCTAAGTATAGGTCATTTTTTATTAAATAGGCCATTTTGGAGCTAACTAAGCTAATTATGTCATTTAGGTGGAACCCTAGCTAACTATAGGAGAAGAGAAGGAGAAGAAGAAGTAAAAGAAGGAGGAGGAGGAGGAAGAGGAGAAGAAGAAGAAAAAGGAGGAGGAGGAGGAGGAGGAGAAGGAGAAGGAAGAGGAGAAGGAGAAGAAGGAGAAGAAGAAGGAGAAGAAGAAGGAGAAGGAGCGGGAGCTCCTTCTCCTTCTTCTTCTCCTTCTTCTCCTTCTTCTACTTATCCTTTTGTCCCCTTCTTCTTCTCCTCCTCCCTCTCCTCCTTCTTCTTCTCCTTTTTCCTCTTCCTTGCTTTCATTTTCCTCTTTTTCTATTCTTGTCCCCTTCTTCGGGCTAAATTGGCTAAGAATGCCTTTTTGGAGCTAATTTTGTCATTTAGAGGATAATTAGCTAAGTATAGGTCATTTTTTATTAAATAGGCCATTTTGGAGCTAACTAAGCTAATTATGTCATTTAGGTGGAACCCTAGCTAACTATAGTAGAAGAGAAAGAGAAGAAGAAGTAAAAGAAGGAGGACGAGGAGGAAGAGGAGAAGACGAAGAAAAAGGAGGAGGAGGAGGAGGAGGAGAAGGAGAAGGAAGAGGAGAAGGAGAAGAAGGAGAAGAAGAAGGAGAAGAAGAAGGAGAAGGAGCGGGAGCTCCTTCTCCTTCTTCTTCTCCTTCTTCTCCTTCTTCTTCTTATCCTTTTGTCCCCTTCTTCTTCTCCTCCTCCCTCTCCTCCTTCTTCTTCTCCTTTTTCCTCTTCCTTGCTTTCATTTTCCTCTTTTTCTATTCTTGTCCCCTTCTTCGGGCTAAATTGGCTAAGAATGCCTTTTTGGAGCTAATTATGTCATTTCGAGGATAATTAGCTAAGTATAGGTCATTTTTTATTAAATAGGCCATTTTGGAGCTAACTAAGCTAATTATGGCATTTAGGTGGAACCCTAGCTAACTATAGGAGAAGAGAAAGAGAAGAAGAAGTAAAAGAAGGAGGAGGAGGAGGAACAGGAGAATAAGAAGAAAAAGGAGGAGGAGGAGGAGGAGGAGAAGGAGAAGGAAGAGGAGAAGGAGAAGAAGGAGAAGAAGAAGGAGAAGAAGAAGGAGAAGGAGAAGGAGCGGGAGCTCCTTCTCCTCTTCTTCTCCTTCTTCTCCTTCTTCTTCTTATCCTTTTGTCCCCTTCTTCTTATCCTCCTCCCTCTCCTCCTTCTTCTTCACCTTTTTCCTCTTCCTTGGTTTCATTTTCCTCTTTTTCTATTCTTGTCCCCTTCTTCGGGCTAAATTAGCTAAGAATGCCTTTTTGGAGCTAATTATGTCATTTCGAGGATAATTAGCTAAGTATAGGTCATTTTTTATTAAATAGGCCATTTTGGAGCTAACTAAGCTAATTATGTCATTTAGGTGGAACCCTAGCTAACTATAGGAGAAGAGAAAGAGAAGAAGAAGTAAAAGAAGGAGGAGGAGGAGGAAGAGGAGAAGAAGAAGAAAAAGGAGGAGGAGGAGGAGGAGAAGGAGAAGGAAGAGGAGAAGGAGAAGAAGGAGAAGAAGAAGGAGAAGAAGAAGGAGAAGGAGCGGGAGCTCCTTCTCCTTCTTCTTCTCCTTCTTCTCCTTCTTCTTCTTATCCTTTTGTCCCCTTCTTCTTCTCCTCCTCCCTCTCCTCCTTCTTCTTCTCCTTTTTCCTCTTCCTTGCTTTCATTTTCCTCTTTTTCTATTCTTGTCCCCTTCTTCGGGCTAAATTGGCTAAGAATGCCTTTTTGGAGCTAATTATGTCATTTCGAGGATAATTAGCTAAGTATAGGTCATTTTTTATTAAATAGGCCATTTTGGAGCTAACTAAGCTAATTATGTCATTTAGGTGGAACCCTAGCTAACTATAGGAGAAGAGAAAGAGAAGAAGAAGTAAAAGAAGGAGGAGGAGGAGGAAGAGGAGAAGAAGAAGAAAAAGGAGGAGGAGGAGGAGGAGGAGAAGGAGAAGGAAGAGGAGAAGGAGAAGAAGGAGAACAATAAGGAGAAGAAGAAGGAGAAGGAGCGGGAGCTCCTTCTCCTTCTTCTTCTCCTTCTTCTCCTTCTTCTTCTTATCCTTTTGTCCCCTTCTTCTTCTCCTCCTCCCTCTCCTCCTTCTTCTTCTCCATTTTCCTCTTCCTTGCTTTCATTTTCCTCTTTTTCTATTCTTGTCCCCTTCTTCGGGCTAAATTGGCTAAGAATGCCTTTTTGGAGCTAATTATGTCATTTCGAGGATAATTAGCTAAGTATAGGTCATTTTTTATTAAATAGGCCATTTTGGAGCTAACTAAGCTAATTATGTCATTTAGGTGGAACCCTAGCTAACTATAGGAGAAGAGAAAGAGAAGAAGAAGTAAAAGAAGGAGGAGGAGGAGGAAGAGGAGAAGAAGAAGAAAAAGGAGGAGGAGGAGGAGGAGGAGAAGGAGAAGGAAGAGGAGAACGAGAAGAATGAGAAGAAGAAGGAGAAGAAGAAGGAGAAGGAGCGGTAGCTCCTTCTCCTTCTTCTTCTCCTTCTTCTCCTTCTTCTTCTTATCCTTTTGTCCCCTTCTTCTTCTCCTCCTCCCTCTCCTCCTTCTTCTTCTCCTTTTTCCTCTTCCTTGCTTTCATTTTCCTCTGTTTCTATTCTTGTCCCCTTCTTCGGGCTAAATTGGCTAAGAATGCCTTTTTGGAGCTAATTATGTCATTTCGAGGATAATTAGCTAAGTATAGGTCATTTTTTATTAAATAGGCCATTTTGGAGCTAACTAAGCTAATTATGTCATTTAGGTGGAAACCTAGCTAACTATAGGATAAGAGAAAGAGAAGAAGAAGTAAAAGAAGGAGGAGGAGGAGGAACAGGAGAAGAAGAAGAAAAAGGAGGAGGAGGAGGAGGAGGAGAAGGAGAAGGAAGAGGAGAAGAAGAAGGAGAAGAAGAAGGAGAAGAAGAAGGAGAAGGAGCGGGAGCTCATTCTCCTTCTTCTTCTCCTTCTTCTCCTTCTTCTTCTTATCCTTTTGTCCCCTTCTTCTTCTCCTCCTCCCTCTCCTCCTTCTTGTTCTCCTTTTTCCTCTTCCTTGCTTTCATTTTCCTCTTTTTCTATTCTTGTCCCCTTCTTCGGGCTAAATTGGCTAAGAATGCCTTTTCGGAGCTAATTATGTCATTTCGAGGATAATTAGCTAACTATAGGTCATTTTTTATTAAATAGGCCATTTTGGAGCTAAGTAAGCTAATTATGTCATTTAGGTGGAACCCTAGCTAACTATAGGAGAAGAGAAAGAGAAGAAGAAGTAAAAGAAGGAGGAGGAGGAGGAAGAGGAGAAGAAGAAGAAAAAGGAGGAGGAGGAGGAGGAGGAGAAGGAGAAGGAAGAGGAGAAGGAGAAGAAGGAGAAGAAGAAGGAGAAGGAGCGGGAGCTCCTTCTCCTTCTTCTTCTCCTTCTTCTCCTTCTTCTTCTTATCCTTTTGTCCCCTTCTTCTTCTTCTCCTCCCTCTCCTCCTTCTTCTTCTCCTTTTTCCTCTTCCTTGCTTTCATTTTCCTCTTTTTCTATTCTTGTCCCCTTCTTCGGGCTAAATTGGCTAAGAATGCCTTTTTGGAGCTAATTATGTCATTTCGAGGATAATTAGCTAAGTATAGGTCATTTTTTATTAAATAGGCCATTTTGGAGCTAACTAAGCTAATTATGTCATTTAGGTGGAACCCTAGCTAACTATAGGAGAAGAGAAAGAGAAGAAGAAGTAAAAGAAGGAGGAGGAGGAGGAAGAGGAGAAGAAGAAGAAAAAGGAGGAGGAGGAAGAGGAGGAGAAGGAGAAGGAAGAGGAGAAGGAGAAGAAGGAGAAGAAGAAGGAGAAGGAGCGGGAGCTCCTTCTCCTTCTTCTTCTCCTTCTTCTCCTTCTTCTTCTTATCCTTTGGTCCCCTTCTTCTTCTCCTCCTCCCTCTCCCCCTTCTTCTTCTCCTTTTTCCTCTTCCTTGCTTTCATTTTCCTCCTTTTCTATTCTTGTCCCCTTCTTCGGGCTAAATTGGCTAAGAATGCCTTTTTGGAGCTAATTATGTCATTTCGAGGATAATTAGCTAAGTATAGGTCATTTTTTATTAAATAGGCCATTTTGGAGCTAACTTAGCTAATTATGTCATTTAGGTGGAACCCTAGCTAACTATAGGAGAAGAGAAAGAGAAGAAGAAGTAAAAGAAGGAGGAGGAGGAGGAAGAGGAGAAGAAGAAGAAAAAGGAGGAGGAGGAGGAGGAGGAGAAGGAGAAGGAAGAGGAGAAGGAGAAGAAGGAGAAGAAGAAGGAGAAGATGAAGGAGAAGGAGCGGGAGCTCCTTCTCCTTCTTCTTCTCCTTCTTCTCCTTCTTCTTCTTATCCTTTTGTCCCCTTCTTCTTCTCCTCCTCCCTCTCCTCCTTCTTATTCTCCTTTTTCCTCTTCCTTGCTTTCATTTTCCTCTTTTTCTATTCTTGTCCCCTTCTTCGGGCTAAATTGGCTAAGAATGCCTTTTTGGAGCTAATTATGTCATTTCGAGGATAATTAGCTAAGTATAGGTCATTTTTTATTAAATAGGCCATTTTGGAGCTAACTAAGCTAATTATGTCATTTAGGTGGAACCCTAGCTAACTATAGGAGAAGAGAAAGAGAAGAAGAAGTAAAAGAAGGAGGAGGAGGAGGAAGAGGAGAATAAGAAGAAAAAGGAGGAGGAGGAGGAGGAGGAGAAGGAGAAGGAAGAGGAGAAGGAGAAGAATGAGAAGAAGAAGGAGAAGAAGAAGGAGAAGGAGCGGTAGCTCCTTCTCCTTCTTCTTCTCCTTCTTCTCCTTCTTCTTCTTATCCTTTTGTCCCCTTCTTCTTCTCCTCCTCCCTCTCCTCCTTCTTCTTCTCCTTTTTCCTCTTCCTTGCTTTCATTTTCCTCTGTTTCTATTCTTGTCCCCTTCTTCGGGCTAAATTGGCTAAGAATGCCTTTTTGGAGCTAATTATGTCATTTCGAGGATAATTAGCTAAGTATAGGTCATTTTTTATTAAATAGGCCATTTTGGAGCTAACTAAGCTAATTATGTCATTTAGGTGGAACCCTAGCTAACTATAGGAGAAGAGAAAGAGAAGAAGAAGTAAAAGAAGGAGGAGGAGGAGGAAGAGGAGAAGAAGAAGAAAAAGCAGGAGGAGGAGGAGGAGGAGAAGGAGAAGGAAGAGGAGAAGAAGGAGAAGAAGGAGAAGAAGAAGGAGAAGGAGCGGGAGCTCCGTCTCCTTCTTCTTCTCCTTCTTCTCCTTCTTCTTCTTATCCTTTTGTCCCCTTCTTCTTCTCCTCCTCCCTCTCCTCCTTCTTCTTCTCCTTTTTCCTCTTCCTTGCTTTAATTTTCCTCTTTTTCTATTCTTGTCCCCTTCTTCGGGCTAAATTGGCTAAGAATGCCTTTTTGGAGCTAATTATGTCATTTCGAGGATAATTAGCTAAGTATAGGTCATTTTTTATTAAATAAGCCATTTTGGAGCTAACTAAGCTAATTATGTCATTTAGGTGGAAACCTAGCTAACTATAGGATAAGAGAAAGAGAAGAAGAAGTAAAAGAAGGAGGAGGAGGAGGAACAGGAGAAGAAGAAGAAAAAGGAGGAGGAGGAGGAGGAGGAGAAGGAGAAGGAAGAGGAGAAGGAGAAGAAGGAGAAGAAGAAGGAGAAGAAGAAGGAGAAGGAGCGGGAGCTCCTTCTCCTTCTTCTTCTCCTTCTTCTCCTTCTTCTTCTTATCCTTTTGTCCCCTTCTTCTTCTCCTCCTCCCTCTCCTCCTTCTTGTTCTCCTTTTTCCTCTTCCTTGCTTTCATTTTCCTCTTTTTCTATTCTTGTCCCCTTCTTCGGGCTAAATTGGCTAAGAATGCCTTTTCGGAGCTAATTATGTCATTTCGAGGATAATTAGCTAAATATAGGTCATTTTTTATTAAATAGGCCATTTTGGAGCTAACTAAGCTAATTATGTCATTTAGGTGGAACCCTAGCTAACTATAGGAGAAGAGAAAGAGAAGAAGAAGTAAAAGAAGGAGGAGGAGGAGGAAGAGGAGAAGAAGAAGAAAAAGGAGGAGGAGGAGGAGGAGAAGGAGAAGGAACAGGAGAAGGAGAAGAAGGAGAAGAAGAAGGAGAAGGAGCGGGAGCTCCTTCTCCTTCTTCTTCTCCTTCTTCTCCTTCTTCTTCTTATCCTTTTGTCCCCTTCTTCTTCTCCTCCTCCCTCTCCTCCTTCTTCTTCTCCTTTTTCCTCTTCCTTGCTTTCATTTTCCTCTTTTTCTATTCTTGTCCCCTTCTTCGGGCTAAATTGGCTAAGAATGCCTTTTTGGAGCTAATTATGTCATTTCAAGGATAATTAGCTAAGTATAGGTCATTTTTTATTAAATAGGCCATTTTGGAGCTAACTAAGCTAATTATGTCATTTAGGTGGAACCCTAGCTAACTATAGGAGAAGAGAAAGAGAAGAATAAGTAAAAGAAGGAGGAGGAGGAGGAAGAGGAGAAGAAGAAGAAAAAGGAGGAGGAGGAGGAGGAGGAGAAAGAGAAGGATGAGGAGAAGGAGAAGAAGGAGAAGAAGAAGGAGAAGAAGAAGGAGAAGGAGCGGGAGCTCCTTCTCCTTCTTCTTCTCCTTCTTCTCCTTCTTCTTCTTATCCTTTGGTCCCCTTCTTCTTCTCCTCCTCCCTCTCCCCCTTCTTCTTCTCCTTTTTCCTCTTCCTTGCTTTCATTTTCCTCCTTTTCTATTCTTGTCCCCTTCTTCGGGCTAAATTGGCTAAGAATGCCTTTTTGGAGCTAATTATCTCATTTCGAGGATAATTAGCTAAGTATAGGTCATTTTTTATTAAATAGGCCATTTTGGAGCTAACTAAGCTAATTATGTCATTTAGGTGGAACCCTAGCTAACTATAGGAGAAGAGAAAGAGAAGAAGAAGTAAAAGAAGGAGGAGGAGGAGGAAGAGGAGAAGAAGAAGAAAAAGGAGGAGGAGGAGGAGGAGGAGAAGGAGAAGGAAGAGGAGAAGGAGAAGAATGAGAAGAAGAAGGAGAAGAAGAAGGAGAAGGAGCGGTAGCTCCTTCTCCTTCTTCTTCTCCTTCTTCTCCTTCTTCTTCTTATCCTTTTGTCCCCTTCTTCTTCTCCTCCTCCCTCTCCTCCTTCTTCTTCTCCTTTTTCCTCTTCCTTGCTTTCATTTTCCTCTGTTTCTATTCTTGTCCCCTTCTTCGGGCTAAATTGGCTAAGAATGCCTTTTTGGAGCTAATTATGTCATTTCGAGGATAATTAGCTAATATAGGTCATTTTTTATTAAATAGGCCATTTTGGAGCTAACTAAGCTAATTATGTCATTTAGGTGGAACCCTAGCTAACTATAGGAGAAGAGAAAGAGAAGAAGAAGTAAAAGAAGGAGGAGGAGGAGGAAGAGGAGAAGAAGAAGAAAAAGCAGGAGGAGGAGGAGGAGGAGAAGGAGAAGGAAGAGGAGAAGAAGGAGAAGAAGGAGAAGAAGAAGGAGAAGGAGCGGGAGCTCCGTCTCCTTCTTCTTCTCCTTCTTCTCCTTCTTCTTCTTATCCTTTTGTCCCCTTCTTCTTCTCCTCCTCCCTCTCCTCCTTCTTCTTCTCCTTTTTCCTCTTCCTTGCTTTAATTTTCCTCTTTTTCTATTCTTGTCCCCTTCTTCGGGCTAAATTGGCTAAGAATGCCTTTTTGGAGCTAATTATGTCATTTCGAGGATAATTAGCTAAGTATAGGTCATTTTTTATTAAATAAGCCATTTTGGAGCTAACTAAGCTAATTATGTCATTTAGGTGGAAACCTAGCTAACTATAGGATAAGAGAAAGAGAAGAAGAAGTAAAAGAAGGAGGAGGAGGAGGAACAGGAGAAGAAGAAGAAAAAGGAGGAGGAGGAGGAGGAGGAGAAGGAGAAGGAAGAGGAGAAGGAGAAGAAGGAGAAGAAGAAGGAGAAGAAGAAGGAGAAGGAGTGGGAGCTCCTTCTCCTTCTTCTTCTCCTTCTTCTCCTTCTTCTTCTTATCCTTTTGTCCCCTTCTTCTTCTCCTCCTCCCTCTCCTCCTTCTTGTTCTCCTTTTTCCTCTTCCTTGCTTTCATTTTCCTCTTTTTCTATTCTTGTCCCCTTCTTCGGGCTTAATTAGCTAAGAATGCCTTTTCGGAGCTAATTATGTCATTTCGAGGATAATTAGCTAAGTATAGGTCATTTTTTATTAAATAGGCCATTTTGGAGCTAACTAAGCTAATTATGTCATTTAGGTGGAACCCTAGCTAACTATAGGAGAAGAGAAAGAGAAGAAGAAGTAAAAGAAGGAGGAGGAGGAGGAAGAGGAGAAGAAGAATAAAAAGGAGGAGGAGGAGGAGGAGAAGGAGAAGGAAGAGGAGAAGGAGAAGAAGGAGAAGAAGAAGGAGAAGGAGCGGGAGCTCCTTCTCCTTCTTCTTCTCCTTCTTCTCCTTCTTCTTCTTATCCTTTTGTCCCCTTCTTCTTCTCCTCCTCCCTCTCCTCCTTCTTCTTCTCCTTTTTCCTCTTCCTTGCTTTCATTTTCCTCTTTTTCTATTCTTGTCCCCTTCTTCGGGCTAAATTGGCTAAGAATGCCTTTTTGGAGCTAATTATGTCATTTCGAGGATAATTAGCTAAGTATAGGTCATTTTTTATTAAATAGGCCATTTTGGAGCTAACTAAGCTAATTATGTCATTTAGGTGGAACCCTAGCTAACTATAGGAGAAGAGAAAGAGAAGAAGAAGTAAAAGAAGGAGGAGGAGGAGGAGGAAGAGGAGAAGAAGAAGAAAAAGGAGGAGGAGGAGGAGGAGGAGAAGGAGAAGGAAGAGGAGAAGGAGAAGAAGGAGAAGAAGAAGGAGAAGAAGAAGGAGAAGGAGCGGGAGCTCCTTCTCCTTCTCCTTCTCCTTCTTCTTCTCCTTCTCCTTCTTCTTCTTATCCTTTTGTCCCCTTCTTCTTCTCCTCCTCCCTCTCCTCCTTCTTCTTCTCCTTTTTCCTCTTCCTTGCTTTCATTTTCCTCTTTTTCTATTCTTGTCCCCTTCTTCGGGCTAAATTGGCTAAGAATGCCTTTTTGGAGCTAATTATGTCATTTCGAGGATAATTAGCTAAGTATAGGTCATTTTTTATTAAATAGGCCATTTTGGAGCCAACTAAGCTAATTATGTCATTTAGGTGGAACCCTATCTAACTATAGGAGAAGAGAAAGAGAAGAAGAAGTAAAAGAAGGAGGAGGAGGAGGAAGAGGAGAAGAAGAAGAAAAAGGAGGAGGAGGAGGAGGAGGAGAAGGAGAAGGAAGAGGAGAAGGAGAAGAAGGAGAAGAAGAAGGAGAAGAAGAAGGAGAAGGAGCGGGAGCTCCTTCTCCTTCTTCTTCTCCTTCTTCTCCTTCTTCTTCTTATCCTTTGGTCCCCTTCTTCTTCTCCTCCTCCCTCTCCCCCTTCTTCTTCTCCTTTTTCCTCTTCCTTGCTTTCATTTTCCTCCTTTTCTATTCTTGTCCCCTTCTTCGGGCTAAATTGGCTAAGAATGCCTTTTTGGAGCTAATTATGTCATTTCGAGGATAATTAGCTAAGTATAGGTCATTTTTTATTAAATAGGCCATTTTGGAGCTAACTAAGCTAATTATGTCATTTAGGTGGAACCCTAGCTAACTATAGGAGAAGAGAAAGAGAAGAAGAAGTAAAAGAAGGAGGAGGAGGAGGAAGAGGAGAAGAAGAAGAAAAAGGAGGAGGAGGAGGAGGAGGAGAAGGAGAAGGAAGAGGAGAAGGAGAAGAAGGAGAAGAAGAAGGAGAAGAAGAAGGAGAAGGAGCGGGAGCTCCTTCTCCTTCTTCTTCTCCTTCTTCTCCTTCTTCTTATCCTTTGGTCCCCTTCTTCTTCTCCTCCTCCCTCTCCCCCTTCTTCTTCTCCTTTTTCCTCTTCCTTGCTTTCATTTTCCTCCTTTTCTATTGTTGTCCCCTTCTTCGGGCTAAATTGGCTAAGAATGCCTTTTTGGAGCTAATTATGTCATTTCGAGGATAATTAGCTAAGTATAGGTCATTTTTTATTAAATAGGCCATTTTGGAGCTAACTTAGCTAATTATGTCATTTAGGTGGAACCCTAGCTAACTATAGGAGAAGAGAAAGAGAAGAAGAAGTAAAAGAAGGAGGAGGAGGAGGAAGGGGAGAAGAAGAAGAAAAAGGAGGAGGAGGAGGAGGAGGAGAAGGAGAAGGAAGAGGAGAAGGAGAAGAAGGAGAAGAAGAAGGAGAAGATGAAGGAGAAGGAGCGGGAGCTCCTTCTCCTTCTTCTTCTCCTTCTTCTCCTTCTTCTTCTTATCCTTTTGTCCCCTTCTTCTTCTCCTCCTCCCTCTCCTCCTTCTTCTTCTCCTTTTTCCTCTTCCTTGCTTTCATTTTCCTCTTTTTCTATTCTTGTCCCCTTCTTCGGGCTAAATTGGCTAAGAATGCCTTTTTGGAGCTAATTATGTCATTTCGAGGATAATTAGCTAAGTATAGGTCATTTTTTATTAAATAGGCCATTTTGGAGCTAACTAAGCTAATTATGTCATTTAGGTGGAACCCTAGCTAACTATAGGAGAAGAGAAAGAGAAGAAGAAGTAAAAGAAGGAGGAGGAGGAGGAAGAGGAGAAGAAGAAGAAAAAGCAGGAGGAGGAGGAGGAGGAGAAGGAGAAGGAAGAGGAGAAGGAGAAGAATGAGAAGAAGAAGGAGAAGAAGAAGGAGAAGGAGAAGGAGCGGTAGCTCCTTCTCCTTCTTCTTCTCCTTCTTCTCCTTCTTCTTCTTATCCTTTTGTCCCCTTCTTCTTCTCCTCCTCCCTCTCCTCCTTCTTCTTCTCCTTTTTCCTCTTCCTTGCTTTCATTTTCCTCTGTTTCTATTCTTGTCCCCTTCTTCGGGCTAAATTGGCTAAGAATGCCTTTTTGGAGCTAATTATGTCATTTCGAGGATAATTAGCTAAGTATAGGTCATTTTTTATTAAATAGGCCATTTTGGAGCTAACTAAGCTAATTATGTCATTTAGGTGGAACCCTAGCTAACTATAGGAGAAGAGAAAGAGAAGAAGAAGTAAAAGAAGGAGGAGGAGGAGGAAGAGGAGAAGAAGAAGAAAAAGCAGGAGGAGGAGGAGGAGGAGAAGGAGAAGGAAGAGGAGAAGAAGGAGAAGAAGGAGAAGAAGAAGGAGAAGGAGCGGGAGCTCCGTCTCCTTCTTCTTCTCCTTCTTCTCCTTCTTCTTCTTATCCTTTTGTTCCCTTGTTCTTCTCCTCCTCCCTCTCCCCCTTCTTCTTCTCCTTTTTCCTCTTCCTTGCTTTCATTTTCCTCCTTTTCTATTCTTGTCCCCTTCTTCGGGCTAAATTGGCTAAGAATGCCTTTTTGGAGCTAATTATGTCATTTCGAGGATAATTAGCTAAGTATAGGTCATTTTTTATTAAATAGGCCATTTTGGAGCTAACTTAGCTAATTATGTCATTTAGGTGGAACCCTAGCTAACTATAGGAGAAGAGAAAGAGAAGAAGAAGTAAAAGAAGGAGGAGGAGGAGGAAGAGGAGAAGAAGAAGAAAAAGGAGGAGGAGGAGGAGGAGGAGAAGGAGAAGGAAGAGGAGAAGGAGAAGAAGGAGAAGAAGAAGGAGAAGATGAAGGAGAAGGAGCGGGAGCTCCTTCTCCTTCTTCTTCTCCTTCTTCTCCTTCTTCTTCTTATCCTTTTGTCCCCTTCTTCTTCTCCTCCTCCCTCTCCTCCTTCTTCTTCTCCTTTTTCCTCTTCCTTGCTTTCATTTTCCTCTTTTTCTATTCTTGTCCCCTTCTTCGGGCTAAATTGGCTAAGAATGCCTTTTTGGAGCTAATTATGTCATTTCGAGGATAATTAGCTAAGTATAGGTCATTTTTTATTAAATAGGCCATTTTGGAGCTAACTAAGCTAATTATGTCATTTAGGTGGAACCCTAGCTAACTATAGGATTAGAGAAAGAGAAGAAGAAGTAAAAGAAGGAGGAGGAGGAGGAAGAGGAGAAGAAGAAGAAAAAGGAGGACGAGGAGGAGGAGGAGAAGGAGAAGGAAGAGGAGAAGGAGAAGAATGAGAAGAAGAAGGAGAAGAAGAAGGAGAAGGAGCGGTAGCTCCTTCTCCTTCTTCTTCTCCTTCTTCTCCTTCTTCTTCTTATCCTTTTGTCCCCTTCTTCTTCTCCTCCTCCCTCTCCTCCTTCTTCTTCTCCTTTTTCCTCTTCCTTGCTTTCATTTTCCTCTGTTTCTATTCTTGTCCCCTTCTTCGGGCTAAATTGGCTAAGAATGCCTTTTTGGAGCTAATTATGTCATTTCGAGGATAATTAGCTAAGTATAGGTCATTTTTTATTAAATAGGCCATTTTGGAGCTAACTAAGCTAATTATGTCATTTAGGTGGAACCCTAGCTAACTATAGGAGAAGAGAAAGAGAAGAAGAAGTAAAAGAAGGAGGAGGAGGAGGAAGAGGAGAAGAAGAAGAAAAAGCAGGAGGAGGAGGAGGAGGAGAAGGAGAAGGAAGAGGAGAAGAAGGAGAAGAAGGAGAAGAAGAAGGAGAAGGAGCGGGAGCTCCGTCTCCTTCTTCTTCTCCTTCTTCTCCTTCTTCTTCTTATCCTTTTGTTCCCTTGTTCTTCTCCTCCTCCCTCTCCCCCTTCTTCTTCTCCTTTTTCCTCTTCCTTGCTTTCATTTTCCTCCTTTTCTATTCTTGTCCCCTTCTTCGGGCTAAATTGGCTAAGAATGCCTTTTTGGAGCTAATTATGTCATTTCGAGGATAATTAGCTAAGTATAGGTCATTTTTTATTAAATAGGCCATTTTGGAGCTAACTTAGCTAATTATGTCATTTAGGTGGAACCCTAGCTAACTATAGGAGAAGAGAAAGAGAAGAAGAAGTAAAAGAAGGAGGAGGAGGAGGAAGAGGAGAAGAAGAAGAAAAAGGAGGAGGAGGAGGAGGAGGAGAAGGAGAAGGAAGAGGAGAAGGAGAAGAAGGAGAAGAAGAAGGAGAAGATGAAGGAGAAGGAGCGGGAGCTCCTTCTCCTTCTTCTTCTCCTTCTTCTCCTTCTTCTTCTTATCCTTTTGTCCCCTTCTTCTTCTCCTCCTCCCTCTCCTCCTTCTTCTTCTCCCTTTTCCTCTTCCTTGCTTTCATTTTCCTCTTTTTCTATTCTTGTCCCCTTCTTCGGGCTAAATTGGCTAAGAATGCCTTTTTGGAGCTAATTATGTCATTTCGAGGATAATTAGCTAAGTATAGGTCATTTTTTATTAAATAGGCCATTTTGGAGCTAACTAAGCTAATTATGTCATTTAGGTGGAACCCTAGCTAACTATAGGATTAGAGAAAGAGAAGAAGAAGTAAAAGAAGGAGGAGGAGGAGGAAGAGGAGAAGAAGAAGAAAAAGGAGGAGGAGGAGGAGGAGGAGAAGGAGAAGGAAGAGGAGAAGGAGAAGAATGAGAAGAAGAAGGAGAAGAAGAAGGAGAAGGAGCGGTAGCTCCTTCTCCTTCTTCTTCTCCTTCTTCTCCTTCTTCTTCTTATCCTTTTGTCCCCTTCTTCTTCTCCTCCTCCCTCTCCTCCTTCTTCTTCTCCTTTTTCCTCTTCCTTGCTTTCATTTTCCTCTGTTTCTATTCTTGTCCCCTTCTTCGGGCTAAATTGGCTAAGAATGCCTTTTTGGAGCTAATTATGTCATTTCGAGGATAATTAGCTAAGTATAGGTCATTTTTTATTAAATAGGCCATTTTGGAGCTAACTAAGCTAATTATGTCATTTAGGTGGAACCCTAGCTAACTATAGGAGAAGAGAAATTGAAGAAGAAGTAAAAGAAGGAGGAGGAGGAGGAAGAGGAGAAGAAGAAGAAAAAGCAGGAGGAGGAGGAGGAGGCGAAGGAGAAGGAAGAGGAGAAGAAGGAGAAGAAGGAGAAGAAGAAGGAGAAGGAGCGGGAGCTCCGTCTCCTTCTTCTTCTCCTTCTTCTCCTTCTTCTTCTTATCCTTTTGTCCCCTTCTTCTTCTCCTCCTCCCTCTCCCCCTTCTTCTTCTCCTTTTTCCTCTTCCTTGCTTTCATTTTCCTCCTTTTCTATTCTTGTCCCCTTCTTCGGGCTAAATTGGCTAAGAATGCCTTTTTGGAGCTAATTATGTCATTTCGAGGATAATTAGCTAAGTATAGGCCTTTTTTTATTAAATAGGCCATTTTGGAGCTAACTTAGCTAATTATGTCATTTAGGTGGAACCCTGGCTAACTATAGGAGAAGAGAAAGAGAAGAAGAAGTAAAAGAAGGAGGAGGAGGAGGAAGAGGAGAAGAAGAAGAAAAAGGAGGAGGAGGAGGAGGAGGAGAAGGAGAAGGAAGAGGAGAAGGAGAAGAATGAGAAGAAGAAGGAGAAGAAGAAGGAGAAGGAGCGGTAGCTCCTTCTCCTTCTTCTTCTCCTTCTTCTCCTTCTTCTTCTTATCCTTTTGTCCCCTTCTTCTTCTCCTCCTCCCTCTCCTCCTTCTTCTTCTCCTCCTCCCTCTCCCCCTTCTTCTTCTCCTTTTTCCTCTTCCTTGCTTTCATTTTCCTCCTTTTCTATTCTTGTCCCCTTCTTCGGGCTAAATTGGCTAAGAATGCCTTTTTGGAGCTAATTATGTCATTTCGAGGATAATTAGCTAAGTATAGGCCTTTTTTTATTAAATAGGCCATTTTGGAGCTAACTTAGCTAATTATGTCATTTAGGTGGAACCCTAGCTAACTATAGGAGAAGAGAAAGAGAAGAAGAAGTAAAAGAAGGAGGAGGAGGAGGAAGAGGAGAAGAAGAAGAAAAAGGAGGAGGAGGAGGAGGAGGAGAAGGAGAAGGAAGAGGAGAAGGAGAAGAAGGAGAAGAAGAAGGAGAAGATGAAGGAGAAGGAGCGGGAGCTCCTTCTCCTTCTTCTTCTCCTTCTTCTCCTTCTTATTCTTATCCTTTTGTCCCCTTCTTCTTCTCCTCCTCCCTCTCCTCCTTCTTCTTCTCCTTTTTCCTCTTCCTTGCTTTCATTTTCCTCTTTTTCTATTCTTGTCCCCTTCTTCGGGCTAAATTGGCTAAGAATGCCTTTTTGGAGCTAATTATGTCATTTCGAGGATAATTAGCTAAGTATAGGTCATTTTTTATTAAATAGGCCATTTTGGAGCTAACTAAGCTAATTATGTCATTTAGGTGGAACCCTAGCTAACTATAGGAGAAGAGAAAGAGAAGAAGAAGTAAAAGAAGGAGGAGGAGGAGGAAGAGGAGAAGAAGAAGAAAAAGGAGGAGGAGGAGGAGGAGGAGGAGAAGGATAAGGAAGAGGAGAAGGAGAAGAATGAGAAGAAGAAGGAGAAGAAGAAGGAGAAGGAGCGGTAGCTCCTTCTCCTTCTTCTTCTCCTTCTTCTCCTTCTTCTTCTTATCCTTTTGTCCCCTTCTTCTTCTCCTCCTCCCTCTCCTCCTTCTTCTTCTCCTTTTTCCTCTTCCTTGCTTTCATTTTCCTCTGTTTCTATTCTTGTCCCCTTCTTCGGGCTAAATTGGCTAAGAATGCCTTTTTGGAGCTAATTATGTCATTTCGAGGATAATTAGCTAAGTATAGGTCATTTTTTATTAAATAGGCCATTTTGGAGCTAACTAAGCTAATTATGTCATTTAGGTGGAACCCTAGCTAACTATAGGAGAAGAGAAAGAGAAGAAGAAGTAAAAGAAGGAGGAGGAGGAGGAAGAGGAGAAGAAGAAGAAAAAGCAGGAGGAGGAGGAGGAGGAGAAGGAGAAGGAAGAGGAGAAGAAGGAGAAGAAGGAGAAGAAGAAGGAGAAGATGAAGGAGAAGGAGCGGGAGCTCCTTCTCCTTCTTCTTCTCCTTCTTCTCCTTCTTCTTCTTATCCTTTTGTCCCCTTCTTCTTCTCCTCCTCCCTCTCCTCCTTCTTCTTCTCCTTTTTCCTCTTCCTTGCTTTCATTTTCCTCCTTTTCTATTCTTGTCCCCTTCTTCGGGCTAAATTGGCTAAGAATGCCTTTTTGGAGCTAATTATGTCATTTCGAGGATAATTAGCTAAGTATAGGTCATTTTTTATTAAATAGGCCATTTTGGAGCTAACTTAGCTAATTATGTCATTTAGGTGGAACCCTAGCTAACTATAGGAGAAGAGAAAGAGAAGAAGAAGTAAAAGAAGGAGGAGGAGGAGGAAGAGGAGAAGAAGAAGAAAAAGGAGGAGGAGGAGGAGGAGGAGAAGGAGAAGGAAGAGGAGAAGGGGAAGAAGGAGAAGAAGAAGGAGAAGATGAAGGAGAAGGAGCGGGAGCTCCTTCTCCTTCTTCTTCTCCTTCTTCTCCTTCTTCTTCTTATCCTTTTGTCCCCTTCTTCTTCTCCTCCTCCCTCTCCTCCTTCTTCTTCTCCTTTTTCCTCTTCCTTGCTTTCATTTTCCTCTTTTTCTATTCTTGTCCCCTTCTTCGGGTTAAATTGGCTAAGAATGCCTTTTTGGAGCTAATTATGTCATTTCGAGGATAATTAGCTAAGTATAGGTCATTTTTTATTAAATAGGCCATTTTGGAGCTAACTAAGCTAATTATGTCATTTAGGTGGAACCCTAGCTAACTATAGGAGAAGAGAAAGAGAAGAAGAAGTAAAAGAAGGAGGAGGAGGAGGAAGAGGAGAAGAAGAAGAAAAAGGAGGAGGAGGAGGAGGAGGAGAAGGAGAAGGAAGAGGAGAAGGAGAAGAATGAGAAGAAGAAGGAGAAGAAGAAGGAGAAGGAGCGGTAGCTCCTTCTCCTTCTTCTTCTCCTTCTTCTCCTTCTTCTTCTTATCCTTTTGTCCCCTTCTTCTTCTCCTCCTCCCTCTCCTCCTTCTTCTTCTCCTTTTTCCTCTTCCTTGCTTTCATTTTCCTCTGTTTCTATTCTTGTCCCCTTCTTCGGGCTAAATTGGCTAAGAATGCCTTTTTGGAGCTAATTATGTCATTTCGAGGATAATTAGCTAAGTATAGGTCATTTTTTATAAAATAGGCCATTTTGGAGCTAACTAAGCTAATTATGTCATTTAGGTGGAACCCTAGCTAACTATAGGAGAAGAGAAAGAGAAGAAGAAGTAAAAGAAGGAGGAGGAGGAGGAAGAGGAGAAGAAGAAGAAAAAGCAGGAGGAGGAGGAGGAGGAGAAGGAGAAGGAAGAGGAGAAGAAGGAGAAGAAGGAGAAGAAGAAGGAGAAGGAGCGGGAGCTCCGTCTCCTTCTTCTTCTCCTTCTTCTCCTTCTTCTTATCCTTTTGTCCCCTTCTTCTTCTCCTCCTCCCTCTCCCCCTTCTTCTTCTCCTTTTTCCTCTTCCTTGCTTTCATTTTCCTCCTTTTCTATTCTTGTCCCCTTCTTCGGGCTAAATTGGCTAAGAATGCCTTTTTGGAGCTAATTATGTCATTTCGAGGATAATTAGCTAAGTATAGGTCATTTTTTATTAAATAGGCCATTTTGGAGCTAACTTAGCTAATTATGTCATTTAGGTGGAACCCTAGCTAACTATAGGAGAAGAGAAAGAGAAGAAGAAGTAAAAGAAGGAGGAGGAGGAGGAAGAGGAGAAGAAGAAGAAAAAGGAGGAGGAGGAGGAGGAGGAGGAGAAGGAGAAGGAAGAGGAGAAGGAGAAGAAGGAGAAGAAGAAGGAGAAGATGAAGGAGAAGGAGCGGGAGCTCCTTCTCCTTCTTCTTCTCCTTCTTCTCCTTCTTCTTATTATCCTTTTGTCCCCTTATTCTTCTCCTCCTCCCTCTCCTCCTTCTTCTTCTCCTTTTTCCTCCTCCTTGCTTTCATTTTCCTCTTTTTCTATTCTTGTCCCCTTCTTCGGGCTAAATTGGCTAAGAATGCCTTTTTGGAGCTAATTATGTCATTTCGAGGATAATTAGCTAAGTATAGGTCATTTTTTATTAAATAGGCCATTTTGGAGCTAACTAAGCTAATTATGTCATTTAGGTGGAACCCTAGCTAACTATAGGAGAAGAGAAAGAGAAGAAGAAGTAAAAGAAGGAGGAGGAGGAGGAAGAGGAGAAGAAGAAGAAAAAGGAGGAGGAGGAGGAGGAGGAGGAGAAGGAGAAGGAAGAGGAGTAGGAGAAGAATGAGAAGAAGAAGGAGAAGAAGAAGGAGAAGGAGCGGTAGCTCCTTCTCCTTCTTCTTCTCCTTCTTCTCCTTCTTCTTCTTATCCTTTTGTCCCCTTCTTCTTCTCCTCCTCCCTCTCCTCCTTCTTCTTCTCCTTTTTCCTCTTCCTTGCTTTCATTTTCCTCTTTTTCTATTCTTGTCCCCTTCTTCGGGCTAAATTGGCTAAGAATGCCTTTTTGGAGCTAATTATGTCATTTCGAGGATAATTAGCTAAGTATAGGTCATTTTTTATTAAATAGGCCATTTTGGAGCTAACTAAGCTAATTATGTCATTTAGGTGGAACCCTAGCTAACTATAGGAGAAGAGAAAGAGAAGAAGAAGTAAAAGAAGGAGGAGGAGGAGGAAGAGGAGAAGAAGAAGAAAAAGCAGGAGGAGGAGGAGGAGGAGAAGGAGAAGGAAGAGGAGAAGAAGGAGAAGAAGGAGAAGAAGAAGGAGAAGGAGCGGGAGCTCCGTCTCCTTCTTCTTCTCCTTCTTCTCCTTCTTCTTCTTATCCTTTTGTCCCCTTCTTCTTCTCCTCCTCCCTCTCCTCCTTCTTCTTCTCCTTTTTCCTCTTCCTTGCTTTAATTTTCCTCTTTTTCTATTCTTGTCCCCTTCTTCGGGCTAAATTGGCTAAGAATGCCTTTTTGGAGCTAATTATGTCATTTCGAGGATAATTAGCTAAGTATAGGTCATTTTTTATTAAATAAGCCATTTTGGAGCTAACTAAGCTAATTATGTCATTTAGGTGGAAACCTAGCTAACTATAGGATAAGAGAAAGAGAAGAAGAAGTAAAAGAAGGAGGAGGAGGAGGAACAGGAGAAGAAGAAGAAAAAGGAGGAGGAGGAGGAGGAGAAGGAGAAGGAAGAGGAGAAGGAGAAGAAGAAGGAGAAGAAGAAGGAGAAGGAGCGGGAGCTCCTTCTCCTTCTTCTTCTCCTTCTTCTCCTTCTTCTTCTTATCCTTTTGTCCCCTTCTTCTTCTCCTCCTCCCTCTCCTCCTTCTTGTTCTCCTTTTTCCTCTTCCTTGCTTTCATTTTCCTCTTTTTCTATTCTTGTCCCCTTCTTCGGGCTAAATTGGCTAAGA
The DNA here is from genome assembly GCF_904849725.1 of Hordeum vulgare subsp. vulgare. Classification (NCBI taxonomy): domain Eukaryota; kingdom Viridiplantae; phylum Streptophyta; class Magnoliopsida; order Poales; family Poaceae; genus Hordeum; species Hordeum vulgare. The sequence continues at coordinate 320,323,518 of NC_058519.1, read as the reverse complement.
ATGCCTTTTCGGAGCTAATTATGCCATTTCGAGGATAATTAGCTAAGTATAGGTCATTTTTATTAAATAGGCCATTTTGGAGCTAACTAAGCTAATTATGTCATTTAGGTGGAACCCTAGCTAACTATAGGAGAAGAGAAAGAGAAGAAGAAGTAAAAGAAGGAGGAGGAGGAGGAAGAGGAGAAGAAGAAGAAAAAGGAGGAGGAGGAGGAGGAGGAGAAGGAGAAGGAAGAGGAGAAGGAGAAGAAGGACAAGAAGAAGGAGAAGGAGCGGGAGCTCCTTCTCCTTCTTCTTCTCCTTCTTCTCCTTCTTCTTCTTATCCTTTTGTCCCCTTCTTCTTCTCCTCCTCCCTCTCCTCCTTCTTCTTCTCCTTTTTCCTCTTCCTTGCTTTCATTTTCCTCTTTTTCTATTCTTGTCCCCTTCTTCGGGCTAAATTGGCTAAGAATGCCTTTTTGGAGCTAATTATGTCATTTCGAGGATAATTAGCTAAGTATAGGTCATTTTTTATTAAATAGGCCATTTTGGAGCTAACTAAGCTAATTATGTCATTTAGGTGGAACCCTAGCTAACTATAGGAGAAGAGAAAGAGAAGAAGAAGTAAAAGAAGGAGGAGGAGGAGGAAGAGGAGAAGAAGAAGAAAAAGGAGGAGGAGGAGGAGGAGGAGAAGGAGAAGGAAGAGGAGAAGGAGAAGAAGGAGAAGAAGAAGGAGAAGGAGCGGGAGCTCCTTCTCCTTCTTCTTCTCCTTCTTCTCCTTCTTCTTCTTATCCTTTTGTCCCCTTCTTCTTCTCCTCCTCCCTCTCCTCCTTCTTCTTCTCCTTTTTCCTCTTCCTTGCTTTCATTTTCCTCTTTTTCTATTCTTGTCCCCTTCTTCGGGCTAAATTGGCTAAGAATGCCTTTTTGGAGCTAATTATGTCATTTCGAGGATAATTAGCTAAGTATAGGTCATTTTTTATTAAATAGGCCATTTTGGAGCTAACTAAGCTAATTATGTCATTTAGGTGGAACCCTAGCTAACTATAGGAGAAGAGAAAGAGAAGAAGAAGTAAAAGAAGGAGGAGGAGGTGGAAGAGGAGAAGAAGAAGAAAAAGGAGGAGGAGGAGGAGGAGGAGAAGGAGAAGGAAGAGGAGAAGGAGCAGAAGGAGAAGAAGAAGGAGAAGGAGCGGGAGCTCCTTCTCCTTCTTCTTCTCCTTCTTCTCCTTCTTCTTCTTATCCTTTGGTCCCCTTCTTCTTCTCCTCCTCCCTCTCCCCCTTCTTCTTCTCCTTTTTCCTCTTCCTTGCTTTCATTTTCCTCCTTTTCTATTCTTGTCCCCTTCTTCGGGCTAAATTGCCTAAGAATGCCTTTTTGGAGCTAATTATGTCATTTCGAGGATAATTAGCTAAGTATAGGTCATTTTTTATTAAATAGGCCATTTTGGAGCTAACTTAGCTAATTATGTCATTTAGGTGGAACCCTAGCTAACTATAGGAGAAGAGAAAGAGAAGAAGAAGTAAAAGAAGGAGGAGGAGGAGGAAGAGGAGAAGAAGAAGAAAAAGGAGGAGGAGGAGGAGGAGGAGAAGGAGAAGGAAGAGGAGAAGGAGAAGAAGGAGAAGAAGAAGGAGAAGATGAAGGAGAAGGAGCGGGAGCTCCTTCTCCTTCTTCTTCTCCTTCTTCTCCTTCTTCTTCTTATCCTTTTGTCCCCTTCTTCTTCTCCTCCTCCCTCTCCTCCTTCTTCTTCTCCTTTTTCCTCTTCCTTGCTTTCATTTTCCTCTTTTTCTATTCTTGTCCCCTTCTTCGGGCTAAATTGGCTAAGAAAGGCTTTGTTGGAGCTAATTATGTCATTTCGAGGATAATTAGCTAAGTATAGGTCATTTTTTATTAAATAGGCCATTTTGGAGCTAACTAAGCTAATTATGTCATTTAGGTGGAACCCTAGCTAACTATAGGAGAAGAGAAAGAGAAGAAGAAGTAAAAGAAGGAGGAGGAGGAGGAAGAGGAGAAGAAGAACAAAAAGGAGGAGGAGGAGGAGGAGGAGAAGGAGAAGGAAGAGGAGAAGGAGAAGAAGGAGAAGAAGAAGGAGAAGAAGAATGAGAAGGAGCGGGAGCTCCTTCTCCTTCTTCTTCTCCTTCTTCTCCTTCTTCTTCTTATCCTTTGGTCCCCTTCTTCTTCTCCTCCTCCCTCTCCCCCTTCTTCTTCTCCTTTTTCCTCTTCCTTGCTTTCATTTTCCTCTTTTTCTATTCTTGTCCCCTTCTTCGGGCTAAATTGGCTAAGAATGCCTTTTCGGAGCTAATTATGTCATTTCGAGGATAATTAGCTAAGTATAGGTCATTTTTTATTAAATAGGCCATTTTGGAGCTAACTAAGCTAATTATGTCATTTAGGTGGAACCCTAGCTAACTATAGGAGAAGAGAAAGAGAAGAAGAAGTAAAAGAAGGAGGAGGAGGAGGAAGAGGAGAAGAAGAAGAAAAAGGAGGAGGAGGAGGAGGAGGAGAAGGAGAAGGAAGAGGAGAAGGAGAAGAAGGAGAAGAAGAAGGAGAAGGAGCGGGAGCTCCTTCTCCTTCTTCTTCTCCTTCTTCTCCTTCTTCTTCTTATCCTTTTGTCCCCTTCTTCTTCTCCTCCTCCCTCTCCTCCTTCTTCTTCTCCTTTTTCCTCTTCCTTGCTTTCATTTTCCTCTTTTTCTATTCTTGTCCCCTTCTTCGGGCTAAGTTGGCTAAGAATGCCTTTTTGGAGCTAATTATGTCATTTCGAGGATAATTAGCTAAGTATAGGTTATTTTTTATTAAATAGGCCATTTTGGAGCTAACTAAGCTAATTATGTCATTTAGGTGGAACCCTAGCTAACTATAGGAGAAGAGAAAGAGAAGAAGAAGTAAAAGAAGGAGGAGGAGGAGGAAGAGGAGAAGAAGAAGAAAAAGGAGGAGGAGGAGGAGGAGAAGGAGAAGGAAGAGGAGAAGGAGAAGAAGGAGAAGAAGAAGGAGAAGAAGAAGGAGAAGGAGCGGGAGCTCCTTCTCCTTCTTCTTCTCCTTCTTCTCCTTCTTCTTCTTATCCTTTTGTCCCCTTCTTCTTCTCCTCCTCCCTCTCCTCCTTCTTCTTCTCCTTTTTCCTCTTCCTTGCATTCATTTTCCTCTTTTTCTATTCTTGTCCCCTTCTTCGGGCTAAATTGGCTAAGAATGCCTTTTCGGAGCTAATTATGTAATTTCGAGGATAATTAGCTAAGTATAGGTCATTTTTTATTAAATAGGCCATTTTGGAGCTAACTAAGCTAATTATGTCATTTAGGTGGAACCCTAGCTAACTATAGGAGAAGAGAAAGAGAAGAAGAAGTAAAAGAAGGAGGAGGAGGAGGAAGAGGAGAAGAAGAAGAAAAAGGAGGAGGAGGAGGAGGAGGAGAAGGAGAAGGAAGAGGAGAAGGAGAAGAAGGAGAAGAAGAAGGAGAAGAAGAAGGAGAAGGAGCGGTAGCTCCTTCTCCTTCTTCTTCTCCTTCTTCTCCTTCTTCTTCTTATCCTTTTGTCCCCTTCTTCTTCTCCTCCTCCCTCTCCTCCTTCTTCTTCTCCTTTTTCCTCTTCCTTGCTTTCATTTTCCTCTTTTTCTATTCTTGTCCCCTTCTTCGGGCTAAATTGGCTAAGAATGCCTTTTTGGAGCTAATTATGTCATTTCGAGGATAATTAGCTAAGTATAGGTCGTTTTTTATTAAGTAGGCCATTTTGGAGCTAACTAAGCTAATTATGTCATTTAGGTGGAACCCTAGCTAACTATAGGAGAAGAGAAAGAGAAGAAGAAGTAAAAGAAGGAGGAAGAGGAGAAGAAGAAGAAAAAGGAGGAGGAGGAGGAGGAGGAGAAGGAGAAGGAAGAGGAGAAGAAGGAGAAGAAGGAGAAGAGGAAGGAGAAGGAGCGGGAGCTCCTTCTCCTTCTTCTCCTTCTTCTTCTTATCCTTTTGTCCCCTTCTTCTTCTCCTCCTCCCTCTCCTCCTTCTTCTTCTCCTTTTTCCTCTTCCTTGCTTTCATTTTCCTCTTTTTCTATTCTTGTCCCCTTCTTCGGGCTAAATTGCCTAAGAATGCCTTTTTGGAGCTAATTATGTCATTTCGAGGATAATTAGCTAAGTATAGGTCGTTTTTTATTAAATAGGCCATTTTGGAGCTAACTAAGCTAATTATGTCATTTAGGTGGAAACCTAGCTAACTATAGGATAAGAGAAAGAGAAGAAGAAGTAATAGAAGGAGGAGGAGGAGGAACAGGAGAAGAAGAAGAAAAAGGAGGAGGAGGAGGAGGAGGAGAAGGAGAAGGAAGAGGAGAAGGAGAAGAAGGAGAAGAAGAAGGAGAAGAAGAAGGAGAAGGAGCGGGAGCTCCTTCTCCTTCTTCTTCTCCTTCTTCTCCTTCTTCTTCTTATCCTTTTGTCCGCTTCTTCTTCTCCTCCTCCCTCTCCTCCTTCTTATTCTCCTTTTTCCTCTTCCTTGCTTTCATTTTCCTCTTTTTCTATTCTTGTCCCCTTCTTCGGGCTAAATTGGCTAAGAATGCCTTTTCGGAGCTAATTATGTCATTTCGAGGATAATTCGCTAAGTATAGGTCATTTTTTATTAAATAGGCCATTTTGGAGCTAACTAAGCTAATTATGTCATTTAGGTGGAACCCTAGCTAACTATAGGAGAAGAGAAAGAGAAGAAGAAGTAAAAGAAGGAGGAGGAGGTGGAAGAGGAGAAGAAGAAGAAAAAGGAGGAGGAGGAGGAGGAGGAGAAGGAGAAGGAATAGGAGAAGGAGAAGAAGGAGAAGAAGAAGGAGAAGGAGCGGGAGGTCCTTCTCCTTCTTCTTCTCCTTCTTCTCCTTCTTCTTCTTATCCTTTTGTCCCCTTCTTCTTCTCCTCCTCCCTCTCCTCCTTCTTCTTCTCCTTTTTCCTCTTCCTTGCTTTCATTTTCCTCTTTTTCTATTCTTGTCCCCTTCTTCGGGCTAAATTGGCTAAGAATGCCTTTTTGGAGCTAATTATGTCATTTCGAGGATAATTAGCTAAGTATAGGTCATTTTTTATTAAATAGGCCATTTTGGAGCTAACTAAGCTAATTATGTCATTTAGGTGGAACCCTAGCTAACTATAGGAGAAGAGAAAGAGAAGAAGAAGTAAAAGAAGGAGGAGGAGGAGGAAGAGGAGAAGAAGAAGAAAAAGGAGGAGGAGGAGGAGGAGAAGGAGAAGGAAGAGGAGAAGGAGAAGAAGGAGAAGAAGAAGGAGAAGAAGAAGGAGAAGGAGCGGGAGCTCCTTCTCCTTCTTCTTCTCCTTCTTCTCCTTCTTCTTCTTATCCTTTTGTCCCCTTCTTCTTCTCCTCCTCCCTCTCCTCCTTATTCTTCTCCTTTTTCCTCTTCCTTGCTTTCATTTTCCTCTGTTTCTATTCTTGTCCCCTTCTTCGGGCTAAATTGGCTAAGAATGCCTTTTTGGAGCTAATTATGTAATTTCGAGGATAATTAGCTAAGTATAGGTCATTTTTTATTAAATAGGCCATTTTGGAGCTAACTAAGCTAATTATGTCATTTAGGTGGAACCCTAGCTAACTATAGGAGAAGAGAAAGAGAAGAAGAAGTAAAAGAAGGAGGAGGAGGAGGAAGAGGAGAAGAAGAAGAAAAAGGAGGAGGAGGAGGAGGAGGAGGAGAAGGAGAAGGAAGAGGAGAAGGAGAAGAAGGAGAAGAAGAAGGAGAAGGAGCGGGAGCTCCTTCTCCTTCTTCTTCTCCTTCTTCTCCTTCTTCTTCTTATCCTTTTGTCCCCTTCTTCTTCTCCTCCTCCCTCTCCTCCTTCTTCTTCTCCTTTTTCCTCTTCCTTGCTTTCATTTTCCTCTGTTTCTATTCTTGTCCCCTTCTTCGGGCTAAATTGGCTAAGAATGCCTTTTTGGAGCTAATTATGTCATTTCGAGGATAATTAGCTAAGTATAGGTCATTTTTTATTAAGTAGGCCATTTTGGAGCTAACTAAGCTAATTATGTCATTTAGGTGGAACCCTAGCTAACTATAGGAGAAGAGAAAGAGAAGAAGAAGTAAAAGAAGGAGGAAGAGGAGAAGAAGAAGAAAAAGGAGGAGGAGGAGGAGGAGGAGAAGGAGAAGGAAGAGGAGAAGAAGGAGAAGAAGGAGAAGAGGAAGGAGAAGGAGCGGGAGCTCCTTCTCCTTCTTCTCCTTCTTCTTCTTATCCTTTTGTCCCCTTCTTCTTCTCCTCCTCCCTCTCCTCCTTCTTCTTCTCCTTTTTCCTCTTCCTTGCTTTCATTTTCCTCTTTTTCTATTCTTGTCCCCTTCTTCGGGCTAAATTGCCTAAGAATGCCTTTTTGGAGCTAATTATGTCATTTCGAGGATAATTAGCTAAGTATAGGTCGTTTTTTATTAAATAGGCCATTTTGGAGCTAACTAAGCTAATTATGTCATTTAGGTGGAAACCTAGCTAACTATAGGATAAGAGAAAGAGAAGAAGAAGTAATAGAAGGAGGAGGAGGAGGAACAGGAGAAGAAGAAGAAAAAGGAGGAGGAGGAGGAGGAGGAGAAGGAGAAGGAAGAGGAGAAGGAGAAGAAGGAGAAGAAGAAGGAGAAGAAGAAGGAGAAGGAGCGGGAGCTCCTTCTCCTTCTTCTTCTCCTTCTTCTCCTTCTTCTTCTTATCCTTTTGTCCGCTTCTTCTTCTCCTCCTCCCTCTCCTCCTTCTTATTCTCCTTTTTCCTCTTCCTTGCTTTCATTTTCCTCTTTTTCTATTCTTGTCCCCTTCTTCGGGCTAAATTGGCTAAGAATGCCTTTTCGGAGCTAATTATGTCATTTCGAGGATAATTAGCTAAGTATAGGTCATTTTTTATTAAATAGGCCATTTTGGAGCTAACTAAGCTAATTATGTCATTTAGGTGGAACCCTAGCTAACTATAGGAGAAGAGAAAGAGAAGAAGAAGTAAAAGAAGGAGGAGGAGGTGGAAGAGGAGAAGAAGAAGAAAAAGGAGGAGGAGGAGGAGGAGGAGAAGGAGAAGGAATAGGAGAAGGAGAAGAAGGAGAAGAAGAAGGAGAAGGAGCGGGAGCTCCTTCTCCTTCTTCTTCTCCTTCTTCTCCTTCTTCTTCTTATCCTTTTGTCCCCTTCTTCTTCTCCTCCTCCCTCTCCTCCTTCTTCTTCTCCTTTTTCCTCTTCCTTGCTTTCATTTTCCTCTTTTTCTATTCTTGTCCCCTTCTTCGGGCTAAATTGGCTAAGAATGCCTTTTTGGAGCTAATTATGTCATTTCGAGGATAATTAGCTAAGTATAGGTTATTTTTTATTAAATAGGCCATTTTGGAGCTAACTAAGCTAATTATGTCATTTAGGTGGAACCCTAGCTAACTATAGGAGAAGAGAAAGAGAAGAAGAAGTAAAAGAAGGAGGAGGAGGAGGAAGAGGAGAAGAAGAAGAAAAAGGAGGAGGAGGAGGAGGAGAAGGAGAAGGAAGAGGAGAAGGAGAAGAAGGAGAAGAAGAAGGAGAAGAAGAAGGAGAAGGAGCGGGAGCTCCTTCTCCTTCTTCTTCTCCTTCTTCTCCTTCTTCTTCTTATCCTTTTGTCCCCTTCTTCTTCTCCTCCTCCCTCTCCTCCTTATTCTTCTCCTTTTTCCTCTTCCTTGCTTTCATTTTCCTCTTTTTCTATTCTTGTCCCCTTCTTCGGGCTAAATTGGCTAAGAATGCCTTTTTGGAGCTAATTATGTAATTTCGAGGATAATTAGCTAAGTATAGGTCATTTTTTATTAAATAGGCCATTTTGGAGCTAACTAAGCTAATTATGTCATTTAGGTGGAACCCTAGCTAACTATAGGAGAAGAGAAAGAGAAGAAGAAGTAAAAGAAGGAGGAGGAGGAGGAAGAGGAGAAGAAGAAGAAAAAGGAGGAGGAGGAGGAGGAGGAGAAGGAGAAGGAAGAGGAGAAGAAGCAGAAGAAGGAGAAGAAGAAGGAGAAGAAGAAGGAGAAGGAGCGGGAGCTCCTTCTCCTTCTTCTTCTCCTTCTTCTCCTTCTTCTTCTTATCCTTTTGTCCCCTGCTTCTTCTCCTCCTCCCTCTCCTCCTTCTTCTTCTCCTTTTTCCTCTTCCTTGCTTTCATTTTCCTCTTTTTCTATTCTTGTCCCCTTCTTCGGGCTAAATTGGCTAAGAATGCCTTTTCGGAGCTAATTATGTCATTTCGAGGATAATTAGCTAAGTATAGGTCATTTTTTATTAAATAGGCCATTTTGGAGCTAACTAAGCTAATTATGTCATTTAGGTGGAACCGTAGCTAACTATAGGAGAAGAGAAAGAGAAGAAGAAGTAAAAGAAGGAGGAGGAGGAGGAAGAGGAGAAGAAGATGAAAAAGGAGGAGGAGGAGGAGGAGGAGGAGAAGGAGAAGGAAGAGGAGAAGGAGAAGAAGGAGAAGAAGAAGGAGAAGAAGAAGGAGAAGGAGCGGTAGCTCCTTCTCCTTCTTCTTCTCCTTCTTCTCCTTCTTCTCCTTCTTCTTCTTATCCTTTTGTCCCCTTCTTCTTCTCCTCCTCCCTCTCCTCCTTCTTCTTCTCCTTTTTCCTCTTCCTTGCATTCATTTTCCTCTTTTTCTATTCTTGTCCCCTTCTTCGGGCTAAATTGGCTAAGAATGCCTTTTCGGAGCTAATTATGTAATTTCGAGGATAATTAGCTAAGTATATGTCATTTTTTATTAAATAGGCCATTTTGGAGCTAACTAAGCTAATTATGTCATTTAGGTGGAACCCTAGCTAACTATAGGAGAAGAGAAAGAGAAGAAGAAGTAAAAGAAGGAGGAGGAGGAGGAAGAGGAGAAGAAGAAGAAAAAGGAGGAGGAGGAGGAGGAGGAGAAGGAGAAGGAAGAGGAGAAGGAGAAGAAGGAGAAGAAGAAGGAGAAGAAGAAGGAGAAGGAGCGGTAGCTCCTTCTCCTTCTTCTTCTCCTTCTTCTCCTTCTTCTTCTTATCCTTTTGTCCCCTTCTTCTTCTCCTCCTCCCTCTCCTCCTTCTTCTTCTCCTTTTTCCTCTTCCTTGCTTTCATTTTCCTCTGTTTCTATTCTTGTCCCCTTCTTCGGGCTAAATTGGCTAAGAATGCCTTTTTGGAGCTAATTATGTCATTTCGAGGATAATTAGCTAAGTATAGGTCATTTTTTATTAAATAGGCCATTTTGGAGCTAACTAAGCTAATTATGTCATTTAGGTGGAACCCTAGCTAACTATAGGAGAAGAGAAAGAGAAGAAGAAGTAAAAGAAGGAGGAGGAGGAGGAAGAGGAGAAGAAGAAGAAAAAGGAGGAGGAGGAGGAGGAGGAGAAGGAGAAGGAAGAGGAGAAGAAGGAGAAGAAGGAGAAGAGGAAGGAGAAGGAGCGGGAGCTCCTTCTCCTTCTTCTCCTTCTTCTTCTTATCCTTTTGTCCCCTTCTTCTTCTCCTCCTCCCTCTCCTCCTTCTTCTTCTCCTTTTTCCTCTTCCTTGCTTTCATTTTCCTCTTTTTCTATTCTTGTCCCCTTCTTCGGGCTAAATTGCCTAAGAATGCCTTTTTGGAGCTAATTATGTCATTTCGAGGATAATTAGCTAAGTATAGGTCATTTTTTATTAAATAGGCCATTTTGGAGCTAACTAAGCTAATTATGTCATTTAGGTGGAAACCTAGCTAACTATAGGATAAGAGAAAGAGAAGAAGAAGTAATAGAAGGAGGAGGAGGAGGAACAGGAGAAGAAGAAGAAAAAGGAGGAGGAGGAGGAGGAGGAGAAGGAGAAGGAAGAGGAGAAGGAGAAGAAGGAGAAGAAGAAGGAGAAGAAGAAGGAGAAGGAGCGGGAGCTCCTTCTCCTTCTTCTTCTCCTTCTTCTCCTTCTTCTTCTTATCCTTTTGTCCGCTTCTTCTTCTCCTCCTCCCTCTCCTCCTTCTTATTCTCCTTTTTCCTCTTCCTTGCTTTCATTTTCCTCTTTTTCTATTCTTGTCCCCTTCTTCGGGCTAAATTGGCTAAGAATGCCTTTTCGGAGCTAATTATGTCATTTCGAGGATAATTAGCTAAGTATAGGTCATTTTTTATTAAATAGGCCATTTTGGAGCTAACTAAGCTAATTATGTCATTTAGGTGGAACCCTAGCTAACTATAGGAGAAGAGAAAGAGAAGAAGAAGTAAAAGAAGGAGGAGGAGGTGGAAGAGGAGAAGAAGAAGAAAAAGGAGGAGGAGGAGGAGGAGGAGAAGGAGAAGGAAGAGGAGAAGGAGAAGAAGGAGAAGAAGAAGGAGAAGGAGCGGGAGCTCCTTCTCCTTCTTTTTCTCCTTCTTCTTCTTATCCTTTTGTCCCCTTCTTCTTCTCCTCCTCCCTCTCCTCCTTCTTCTTCTCCTTTTTCTTCTTCCTTGCTTTCATTTTCCTCTTTTTCTATTCTTGTCCCCTTCTTCGGGCTAAATTGGCTAAGAATGCCTTTTTGGAGCTAATTATTTCATTTCGAGGATAATTAGCTAAGTATAGGTCATTTTTTATTAAATAGGCCATTTTGGAGCTAACTAAGCTAATTATGTCATTTAGGTGGAACCCTAGCTAACTATAGGAGAAGAGAAAGAGAAGAAGAAGTAAAAGAAGGAGGAGGAGGAGGAAGAGGAGAAGAAGAACAAAAAGGAGGAGGAGGAGGAGGAGAAGGAGAAGGAAGAGGAGAAGGAGAAGAAGGAGAAGAAGAAGGAGAAGAAGAATGAGAAGGAGCGGGAGCTCCTTCTCCTTCTTCTTCTCCTTCTTCTCCTTCTTCTTCTTATCCTTTGGTCCCCTTCTTCTTCTCCTCCTCCCTCTCCCCCTTCTTCTTCTCCTTTTTCCTCTTCCTTGCTTTCATTTTCCTCTTTTTCTATTCTTGTCCCCTTCTTCGGGCTAAATTGGCTAAGAATGCCTTTTCGGAGCTAATTATGTCATTTCGAGGATAATTAGCTAAGTATAGGTCATTTTTTATTAAATAGGCCATTTTGGAGCTAACTAAGCTAATTATGTCATTTAGGTGGAACCCTAGCTAACTATAGGAGAAGAGAAAGAGAAGAAGAAGTAAAAGAAGGAGAAGGAGGAGGAAGAGGAGAAGAAGAAGAAAAAGGAGGAGGAGGAGGAGGAGGAGAAGGAGAAGGAAGAGAAGAAGGAGAAGAAGGAGAAGAAGAAGGAGAAGGAGCGGGAGCTCCTTCTCCTTCTTCTTCTCCTTCTTCTCCTTCTTCTTCTTATCCTTTTGTCCCCTTTTTCTTCTCCTCCTCCCTCTCCTCCTTCTTCTTCTCCTTTTTCCTCTTCCTTGCTTTCATTTTCCTCTTTTTCTATTCTTGTCCCCTTCTTCGGGCTAAATTGGCTAAGAATGCCTTTTTGGAGCTAATTATGTCATTTCGAGGATAATTAGCTAAGTATAGGTCATTTTTTATTAAATAGGCCATTTTGGAGCTAACTAAGCTAATTATGTCATTTAGGTGGAACCCTAGCTAACTATAGGAGAAGAGAAAGAGAAGAAGAAGTAAAAGAAGGAGGAGGAGGAGGAAGAGGAGAAGAAGAAGAAAAAGGAGGAGGAGGAGGAGGAGGAGAAGGAGAAGGAAGAGGAGAAGGAGAAGAAGGAGAAGAAGAAGGAGAAGAAGAAGGAGAAGGAGCGGGAGCTCCTTCTCCTTCTTCTTCTCCTTCTTCTCCTCCTTCTTCTTATCCTTTTGTCCCCTTCTTCTTCTCCTCCTCCCTCTCCTCCTTCTTCTTCTCCTTTTTCCTCTTCCTTGCTTTCATTTTCATCTTTTTCTATTCTTGTCCCCTTCTTCGGGCTAAATTGGCTAAGAATGCCTTTTTGGAGCTAATTATGTAATTTCGAGGATAATTAGCTAAGTATAGGTCATTTTTTATTAAATAGGCCATTTTGGAGCTAACTAAGCTAATTATGTCATTTAGGTGGAACCCTAGCTAACTATAGGAGAAGAGAAAGAGAAGAAGAAGTAAAAGAAGGAGGAGGAGGAGGAAGAGGAGAAGAAGAAGAAAAAGGAGGAGGAGGAGGAGGAGGAGAAGGAGAAGGAAGAGGAGAAGGAGAAGAAGGAGAAGAAGAAGGAGAAGAAGAAGGAGAAGGAGCGGTAGCTCCTTCTCCTTCTTCTTCTCCTTCTTCTCCTTCTTCTTCTTATCCTTTTGTCCCCTTCTTCTTCTCCTCCTCCCTCTCCTCCTTCTTCTTCTCCTTTTTCCTCTTCCTTGCTTTCATTTTCCTCTGTTTCTATTCTTGTCCCCTTCTTCGGGCTAAATTGGCTAAGAATGCCTTTTTGGAGCTAATTATGTCATTTCGAGGATAATTAGCTAAGTATAGGTCATTTTTTATTAAATAGGCCATTTTGGAGCTAACTAAGCTAATTATGTCATTTAGGTGGAACCCTAGCTAACTATAGGAGAAGAGAAAGAGAAGAAGAAGTAAAAGAAGGAGGAGGAGGAGGAAGAGGAGAAGAAGAAGAAAAAGGAGGAGGAGGAGGAGGAGGAGCAGGAGAAGGAAGAGGAGAAGAAGGAGAAGAAGGAGAAGAGGAAGGAGAAGGAGCGGGAGCTCCTTCTCCTTCTTCTCCTTCTTCTTCTTATCCTTTTGTCCCCTTCTTCTTCTCCTCCTCCCTCTCCTCCTTCTTCTTCTCCTTTTTCCTCTTCCTTGCTTTCATTTTCCTCTTTTTCTATTCTTGTCCCCTTCTTCGGGCTAAATTGGCTAAGAATGCCTTTTCGGAGCTAATTATGTCATTTCGAGGATAATTAGCTAAGTATAGGTCATTTTTTATTAAATAGGCCATTTTGGAGCTAACTAAGCTAATTATGTCATTTAGGTGGAACCCTAGCTAACTATAGGAGAAGAGAAAGAGAAGAAGAAGTAAAAGAAGGAGGAGGAGGAGGAAGAGGAGAAGAAGAAGAGAAAGGAGGAGGAGGAGGAGGAGGAGAAGGAGAAGGAAGAGGAGAAGGAGAAGAAGGAGAAGAAGAAGGAGAAGGAGCGGGAGCTCCTTCTCCTTCTTCTTCTCC
>NC_058519.1:320298136-320305636 GCF_904849725.1 Hordeum vulgare subsp. vulgare | reverse complement strand
CTTCTCCTCCTCCCTCTCCTCCTTCTTCTTCTCATTTTTCCTCTTCCATGGTTTCATTTTCCTCTGTTTCTATTCTTGTCCCCTTCTTCGGGCTAAATTGGCTAAGAATGCCTTTTTGGAGCTAATTATGTCATTTCGAGGATAATTAGCTAAGTATAGGTCATTTTTTATTAAATAGGCCATTTTGGAGCTAACTAAGCTAATTATGTCATTTAGGTGGAACCCTAGCTAACTATAGGAGAAGAGAAAGAGAAGAAGAAGTAAAAGAAGGAGGAGGAGGAGGAAGAGCAGAAGAAGAAGAAAAAGGAGGAGGAGGAGGAGGAGGAGAAGGAGAAGGAAGAGGAGAAGAAGGAGAAGAAGGAGAAGAAGAAGGAGAAGGAGCCCTCTCCTTCTCCTTCTTCTTCTCCTTCTTCTCCTTCTTCTTCTTATCCTTTTGTCCCCTTCTTCTTCTCCTCCTCCCTCTCCTCCTTCTTCTTCTCCTTTTTCCTCTTCCTTGCTTTCATTTTCCTCTTTTTCTATTCTTGTCCCCTTCTTCGGGCTAAATTGGCTAAGAATGCCTTTTTGGAGCTAATTATGTCATTTCGAGGATAATTAGCTAAGTATAGGTCATTTTTCATTAAATAGGCCATTTTGGAGCTAACTAAGCTAATTATGTCATTTAGGTGGAACCCTAGCTAACTATAGGATAAGAGAAAGAGAAGAAGAAGTAAAAGAAGGAGGAGGAGGAGGAAGTGGAGAAGAAGAAGAAAAAGGAGGAGGAGGAGGAGGAGGAGAAGGAGAAGGAAGAGGAGAAGGAGAAGAAGGAGAAGAAGAAGGAGAAGAAGAAGGAGAAGGAGCGGGAGCTCCTTCTCCTTCTTCTTCTCCTTCTTCTCCTTCTTCTTCTTATCCTTTTGTCCCCTTCTTCTTCTCCTCCTCCCTCTCCTCCTTCTTCTTCTCCTTTTTCCTCTTCCTTGCTTTCATTTTCCTCTTTTTCTATTCTTGTCCCCTTCTTCGGGCTAAATTGGCTAAGAATGCCTTTTTGGAGCTAATTATGTCATTTCGAGGATAATTAGCTAATTATAGGTCATTTTTTATTAAATAGGCCATTTTGGAGCTAACTAAGCTAATTATGTCATTTAGGTGGAACCCTAGCTAACTATAGGAGAAGAGAAAGAGAAGAAGAAGTAAAAGAAGGAGGAGGAGGAGGAAGAGGAGAAGAAAAAGAAAAAGGAGGAGGAGGAGGAGGAGGAGAAGGAGAAGGAAGAGGAGAAGGAGAAGAAGGAGAAGAAGAAGGAGAAGAAGAAGGAGAAGGAGCGGGAGCTCCTTCTCCTTCTTCTTCTCCTTCTTCTCCTTCTTCTTCTTATCCTTTTGTCCCCTTCTTCTTCTCCTCCTCCCTCTCCTCCTTCTTCTTCTCCTTTTTCCTCTTCCTTGCTTTCATTTTCCTCTTTTTCTATTCTTGTCCCCTTCTTCGGGCTAAATTGGCTAAGAATGCCTTTTTGGAGCTAATTATGTCATTTCGAGGATAATTAGCTAAGTATAGGTCATTTTTTATTAAATAGGCCATTTTGGAGCTAACTAAGCTAATTATGTCATTTAGGTGGAACCCTAGCTAACTATAGGAGAAGAGAAAGAGAAGAAGAACTAAAAGAAGGAGGAGGAGGAGGAAGAGGAGAAGAAGAAGAAAAAGGAGGAGGAGGAGGAGGAGGAGAAGGAGAAGGAAGAGGAGAAGGAGAAGAAGGAGAAGAAGAAGGAGAAGGAGCTCCTTCTCCTTCTTCTTCTCCTTCTTCTCCTTCTTCTTCTTATCCTTTTGTCCCCTTCTTCTTCTCCTCCTCCCTCTCCTCCTTCTTCTTCTCCTTTTTCCTCTTCCTTGCTTTCATTTTCCTCTTTTTCTATTCTTGTCCCCTTCTTCGGGCTAAATTGGCTAAGAATGCCTTTTTGGAGCTAATTATGTCATTTCGAGGATAATTAGCTAAGTATAGGTCATTTTTTATTAAATATGCCATTTTGGAGCTAACTAAGCTAATTATGTCATTTAGGTGGAACCCTAGCTAACTATAGGAGAAGAGAAAGAGAAGAAGAAGTAAAAGAAGGAGGAGGAGGAGGAAGAGGAGAAGAAGAAGAAAAAGGAGGAGGAGGAGGAGGAGGAGAAGGAGAAGGAAGAGGAGAAGGAGAAGAAGGAGAAGAAGAAGGAGAAGAAGAAGGAGAAGGAGCGGGAGCTCCTTCTCCTTCTTCTTCTCCTTCTTCTCCTTCTTCTTCTTATCGTTTTGTCCCCTTCTTCTTCTCCTCCTCCCTCTCCTCCTTATTCTTCTCCTTTTTCCTCTTCCTTGCTTTCATTTTCCTCTTTTTCTATTCTTGTCCCCTTCTTCGGGCTAAATTGGCTAAGAATGCCTTTTTGGAGCTAATTATGTCATTTCGAGGATAATTAGCTAAGTATAGGTCATTTTTTATTAAATAGGCCATTTTGGAGCTAACTAAGCTAATTATGTCATTTAGGTGGAACCCTAGCTAACTATAGGAGAAGAGAAAGAGAAGAAGAAATAAAAGAATGAGGAGGAGGAGGAAGAGGAGAAGAAGAAGAAAAAGGAGGAGGAGGAGGAGGAGGAGAAGGAGAAGGAAGAGGAGAAGAAGGAGAAGAAGGAGAAGAAGAAGGAGAAGAAGAAGGAGAAGGAGCGGGAGCTCCTTCTCCTTCTTCTTCTCCTTCTTCTCCTTCTTCTTCTTATCCTTTTGTCCCCTTCTTCTTCTCCTCCTCCCTCTCCTCCTTCTTCTTCTCCTTTTTCCTCTTCCTTGCTTTCATTTTCCTCTTTTTCTATTCTTGTCCCCTTCTTCGGGCTAAATTGGCTAAGAATGCCTTTTTGGAGCTAATTATGTCATTTCGAGGATAATTAGCTAAGTATAGGTCATTTTTTATTAAATAGGCCATTTTGGAGCTAACTAAGCTAATTATGTCATTTAGGTGGAACCCTAGCTAACTATAGGAGAAGAGAAAGAGAAGAAGAAGTAAAAGAAGGAGGAGGAGGAGGAAGAGGAGAAGAAGAAGAAAAAGGAGGAGGAGGAGGAGGAGGAGAAGGAGAAGGAAGAGGAGAAGGAGAAGAAGGAGAAGAAGAAGGAGAACAAGAAGGAGAAGGAGCGGGAGCTCCTTCTCCTTCTTCTTCTCCTTCTTATCCTTCTTCTTCTTATCCTTTTGTCCCCTTCTTCTTCTCCTCCTCCCTCTCCTCCTTCTTCTTCTCCTTTTTCCTCTTCCTTGCTTTCATTTTCCTCTTTTTCTATTCTTGTCCCCTTCTTCGGGCTAAATTGGCTAAGAATGCCTTTTTGGAGCTAATTATGTCATGTCAAGGATAATTAGCTAAGTATAGGTCATTTTTTATTAAATAGGCCATATTGGAGCTAACTAAGCTAATTATGTCATTTAGGTGGAACCCTAGCTAACTATAGGAGAAGAGAAAGAGAAGAAGAAGTAAAATAAGGAGGAGGAGGAGGAAGAGGAGAAGAAGAAGAAAAAGGAGGAGGAGGAGGAGGAGGAGAAGGAGAAGGAAGAGGAGAAGGAGAAGAAGGATAAGAAGAAGGAGAAGAAGAAGGAGAAGGAGCGGGAGCTCCTTCTCCTTCTTCTTCTCCTTCTTCTCCTTCTTCTTCTTATCCTTTTGTCCCCTTCTTCTTCTCCTCCTCCCTCTCCTCCTTATTCTTCTCCTTTTTCCTCTTCCTTGCTTTCATTTTCCTCTTTTTCTATTCTTGTCCCCTTCTTCGGGCTAAATTGGCTAAGAATGCCTTTTTGGAGCTAATTATGTAATTTCGAGGATAATTAGCTAAGTATAGGTCATTTTTTATTAAATAGGCCATTTTGGAGCTAACTAAGCTAATTATGTCATTTAGGTGGAACCCTAGCTAACTATAGGAGAAGAGAAAGAGAAGAAGAAGTAAAAGAAGGAGGAGGAGGAGGAAGAGGAGAAGAAGAAGAAAAAGGAGGAGGAGGAGGAGGAGGAGAAGGAGAAGGAAGAGGAGAAGAAGGAGAAGAAGGAGAAGAAGAAGGAGAAGAAGAAGGAGAAGGAGCGGGAGCTCCTTCTCCTTCTTCTTCTCCTTCTTCTCCTTCTTCTTCTTATCCTTTTGTCCCCTTCTTCTTCTCCTCCTCCCTCTCCTCCTTCTTCTTCTCCTTTTTCCTCTTCCTTGCTTTCATTTTCCTCTTTTTCTATTCTTGTCCCCTTCTTCGGGCTAAATTGGCTAAGAATGCCTTTTTGGAGCTAATTATGTCATTTCGAGGATAATTAGCTAAGTATAGGTCATTTTTTATTAAATAGGCCATTTTGGAGCTAACTAAGCTAATTATGTCATTTAGGTGGAACCCTAGCTAACTATAGGAGAAGAGAAAGAGAAGAAGAAGTAAAAGAAGGAGGAGGAGGAGGAAGAGGAGAAGAAGAAGAAAAAGGAGGAGGAGGAGGAGGAGGAGAAGGAGAAGGAAGAGCAGAAGGAGAAGAAGGAGAAGAAGAAGGAGAAGAAGAAGGAGAAGGAGCGGGAGCTCCTTCTCCTTCTTCTTCTCCTTCTTCTCCTTCTTCTTCTTATCCTTTTGTCCCCTTCTTCTTCTCCTCCTCCCTCTCCTCCTTCTTCTTCTCCTTTTTCCTCTTCCTTGCTTTCATTTTCCTCTTTTTCTATTCTTGTCCCCTTCTTCGGGCTAAATTGGCTAAGAATGCCTTTTTGGAGCTAATTATGTCATTTCGAGGATAATTAGCTCAGTATAGGTCATTTTTTATTAAATAGGCCATTTTGGAGCTAACTAAGCTAATTATGTCATTTAGGTGGAACCCTAGCTAACTATAGGAGAAGAGAAAGAGAAGAAGAAGTAAAAGAAGGAGGAGGAGGAGGAAGAGGAGAAGAAGAAGAAAAAGGAGGAGGAGGAGGAGGAGGAGAAGGAGAAGGAAGAGTAGAAGGAGAAGAAGGAGAAGAAGAAGGAGAAGAAGAAGGAGAAGGAGCGGGAGCTCCTTCTCCTTCTTCTTCTCCTTCTTCTCCTTCTTCTTCTTATCCTTTTGTCCCCTTCTTCTTCTCCTCCTCCCTCTCCTCCTTCTTCTTCTCCTTTTTCCTCTTCCTTGCTTTCATTTTACTCTTTTTCTATTCTTGTCCCCTTCTTCGGGCTAAATTGGCTAAGAATGCCTTTTTGGAGCTAATTATGTAATTTCGGGGATAATTAGCTAAGTATAGGTCATTTTTTATTAAATAGGCCATTTTGGAGCTAACTAAGCTAATTATGTCATTTAGGTGGAACCCTAGCTAACTATAGGAGAAGAGAAAGAGAAGAAGAAGTAAAAGAAGGAGGAGGAGGAGGAAGAGGAGAAGAAGAAGAAAAAGGAGGAGGAGGAGGAGGAGGAGAAGGAGAAGGAAGAGCAGAAGGAGAAGAAGGAGAAGAAGAAGGAGAAGAAGAAGGAGAAGGAGCGGGAGCTCCTTCTCCTTCTTCTTCTCCTTCTTCTCCTTCTTCTTCTTATCCTTTTGTCCCCTTCTTCTTCTCCTCCTCCCTCTCCTCCTTCTTCTTCTCCTTTTTCCTCTTCCTTGCTTTCATTTTCCTCTTTTTCTAT
Source organism: Hordeum vulgare subsp. vulgare (assembly GCF_904849725.1). Lineage (NCBI taxonomy): Eukaryota > Viridiplantae > Streptophyta > Magnoliopsida > Poales > Poaceae > Hordeum > Hordeum vulgare. Next base: position 320,300,102 of record NC_058519.1, on the reverse strand, counting down.
TCTTGTCCCCTTCTTCGGGCTAAATTGGCTAAGAATGCCTTTTTGGAGCTAATTATGTCATTTCGAGGATAATTAGCTCAGTATAGGTCATTTTTTATTAAATAGGCCATTTTGGAGCTAACTAAGCTAATTATGTCATTTAGGTGGAACCCTAGCTAACTATAGGAGAAGAGAAAGAGAACAAGAAGTAAAAGAAGGAGGAGGAGGAGGAAGAGGAGAAGAAGAAGAAAAAGGAGGAGGAGGAGGAGGAGGAGAAGGAGAAGGAAGAGCAGAAGGAGAAGAAGGAGAAGAAGAAGGAGAAGAAGAAGGAGAAGGAGCGGGAGCTCCTTCTCCTTCTTCTTCTCCTTCTTCTCCTTCTTCTTCTTATCCTTTTGTCCCCTTCTTCTTCTCCTCCTCCCTCTCCTCCTTCTTCTTCTCCTTTTTCCTCTTCCTTGCTTTCATTTTCCTCTTTTTCTATTCTTGTCCCCTTCTTCGGGCTAAATTGGCTAAGAATGCCTTTTTGGAGCTAATTATGTCATTTCGAGGATAATTAGCTCAGTATAGGTCATTTTTTATTAAATAGGCCATTTTGGAGCTAACTAAGCTAATTATGTCATTTAGGTGGAACCCTAGCTAACTATAGGAGAAGAGAAAGAGAAGAAGAAGTAAAAGAAGGAGGAGGAGGAGGAAGAGGAGAAGAAGAAGAAAAAGGAGGAGGAGGAGGAGGAGGAGAAGGAGAAGGAAGAGCAGAAGGAGAAGAAGGAGAAGAAGAAGGAGAAGGAGCGGGAGCTCCTTCTCCTTCTTCTTCTCCTTCTTCTCCTTCTTCTTCTTATCCTTTTGTCCCCTTCTTCTTCTCCTCCTCCCTCTCCTCCTTCTTCTTCTCCTTTTTCCTCTTCCTTGCTTTCATTTTCCTCTTTTTCTATTCTTGTCCCCTTCTTCGGGCTAAATTGGCTAAGAATGCCTTTTTGGAGCTAATTATGTAATTTCGGGGATAATTAGCTAAGTATAGGTCATTTTTTATTAAATAGGCCATTTTGGAGCTAACTAAGCTAATTATGTCATTTAGGTGGAACCCTAGCTAACTATAGGAGAAGAGAAAGAGAAGAAGAAGTAAAAGAAGGAGGAGGAGGAGGAAGAGGAGAAGAAGAAGAAAAAGGAGGAGGAGGAGGAGGAGGAGAAGGAGAAGGAAGAGCAGAAGGAGAAGAAGGAGAAGAAGAAGGAGAAGAAGAAGGAGAAGGAGCGGGAGCTCCTTCTCCTTCTTCTTCTCCTTCTTCTTCTCCTTCTTCTCCTTCTTCTTCTTATCCTTTTGTCCCCTTCTTCTTCTCCTCCTCCCTCTCCTCCTTCTTCTTCTCCTTTTTCCTCTTCCTTGCTTTCATTTTCCTCTTTTTCTATTCTTGTCCCCTTCTTCGGGCTAAATTGGCTAAGAATGCCTTTTTGGAGCTAATTATGTCATTTCGAGGATAATTAGCTCAGTATAGGTCATTTTTTATTAAATAGGCCATTTTGGAGCTAACTAAGCTAATTATGTCATTTAGGTGGAACCCTAGCTAACTATAGGAGAAGAGAAAGAGAACAAGAAGTAAAAGAAGGAGGAGGAGGAGGAAGAGGAGAAGAAGAAGAAAAAGGAGGAGGAGGAGGAGGAGGAGAAGGAGAAGGAAGAGCAGAAGGAGAAGAAGGAGAAGAAGAAGGAGAAGAAGAAGGAGAAGGAGCGGGAGCTCCTTCTCCTTCTTCTTCTCCTTCTTCTCCTGCTTCTTCTTATCCTTTTGTCCCCTTCTTCTTCTCCTCCTCCCTCTCCTCCTTCTTCTTCTCCTTTTTCCTCTTCCTTGCTTTCATTTTCCTCTTTTTCTATTCTTGTCCCCTTCTTCGGGCTAAATTGGCTAAGAATGCCTTTTTGGAGCTAATTATGTCATTTCGAGGATAATTAGCTCAGTATAGGTCATTTTTTATTAAATAGGCCATTTTGGAGCTAACTAAGCTAATTATGTCA